>NC_052311.1:69089769-69365505 GCF_016432855.1 Salvelinus namaycush | reverse complement strand
GGCCCCTGTGGGCGGTGGTGCCTACGTAGTGGCTGACCTGGAGGAGATGCTGCCCAGGTAGTCCACTAGGACTGCATCCCAAACGGCACCCTATCCCCTGTATAGCTTTGGGAGAAGAATGCACTATAGGAATATGGGTGCCATAAAATGCTTTTTACTGAGCATTTCTTTTTGAGTGATAGTATGTTTTTATGTTGTTTGTCCTCCAGAAGGGCTTCCTGCAGTAACCTCTCTGTGAGAAATTATACCTCCACTCTGGTTAAGTGGCTAAAGAATAATTATTGTGTGGTATAAACCACACAATGTACAAAATGGAATTAATATTTATTGCATATTCTTTCCAGTCATTACTTTTATAATGAACACATATGTACTGCATGTTTTCATGTTAACTGTCATTATGTCTAATCTGCCAATAAAGCTGTGCTTTTCTTAGACCATGGTGGCATGTATTTTTGAACTGTCTCATTCATAAGATGGAACGAGACTAAGGGGTCTCAAGAAGATTGCTGGGTTACCAACTAAAACACCTTGACAACCCTAATCTACCTCTATATCCTTTGACCAACTATTTGACCAATTTGGAAATTCAACATTCGTGTGCTGGTCATGCACTTAGTTTTTTTCCGAGCTTGGGAAGTTTAGACACAGGAAGTGATGGGGGTCTGGTGCCAGACTGGCCTGGTGACAGACAGGATAAACCTGGTTTACAAGGTGATATCTTTTATGACTTCCCTCTTCTCACCAGACCAGGCTATTCTATACTGAACAAAAATATAAACATGTGAAGTCTTGGTCCCATGTTTTATGAGCTGAAATGAAAGATCCCTGAATTGTACCATACACACAAAAAGCTCATCTCATATTTGTGCACAAATTTGTTTACAACCCTTTTAGTGAACATTTCTCCTTTGCCAAGAAAATCCATCCACCTGACAGGTATGGCATATCAAGAAGCTGATTAAACTGCATGATCATTACACAGGTGCACCTTGTGCTGGGGACAATAAAAGGCGACTAAAATGTGCTGTTTTGTGTCACAACACAATGTCACAGATGTCTCAAGTTTTGAGGGAGCGTGCAATTGGCATGCTGACTGCAGGAATGTCGACCAGAGCTGTTGCCAGAGAATGTCATCTTTATTTCTCTACCATAAGCTGCCTCTGTCGTCATCTTAGAGAATTTGGCAGTATGTTCAACCGGCCTCACAACCGCAGACCACGTGTAACCACGCCAACCCAGGACCCTCCACACCCGGCTTCTCCTGCGGGATCGTCTGAGACCAGCCACCCAGACAGCTGATGAAACTGTGTTTGCACAAACAAAGAATTTCTGCACAAACTGGCCTAATTCATTTATTTCAATTGACTGATTTCCTTATCAGGGTGATTTGTGGGGCAACCAGACTATTCTAGATGTCTCTCCTCTCACCAGACCAGACTAGTGATAGATGTCTCTCCTCTCACCAGACCAGACTATCTAGATGTTCCTCTCCTCTCACCAGACCAGACTATAATAGATGTCCTCTCCTCTCCCCAGACCCTAAGACTATTATAGATGTCTCTCTCACCAGACCAGACTATTATAGATGTCTCTCCTCTCACCAGACCAGACTATTCTAGATGTCTCTCCTCTCACCAGACCAGACTATTATAGATGTCTCTCCTCTCACCAGACCAGACTATTCTAGATGTCACTTCCTCTCACCAGACCAGACTATTATAGATGTCTCTCTTCTCACAGACCAGACTAGGACCATAGATCCTCCTCTCACCAGACCAGACTATTCTAGATGTCTCTCCTCTCCCAAGCCATACTATTATAGATGTCTCTCCTCTCACCAGACAGACTATTCTAGATTGTCTCTCCTCTCACCAGACCAGACTATTATAGATGTCTCTCTCTCACCAGACCCAGACTATCTCCCTCCCAGACAGCTATTCGTGTCTCTCCTCTCACCAGACCAGACTATTATAGATGTCTCTCCTCTCACCATACCAACTATTATAGATTGTCTCTCCTCTCTCACTCAGACCAGACTATTTAATGTCTCTCACCACCAGACTATTCTAGATGTCTCTCCTCTCACCACACCAGACTATTATAGATGTCTCTCCTCTCACCAGACCACTATTCTAGATGCTTCCTCTCACCGACCAGACTATTATAGATGTCTCTCCTCTCACCAGACGACCTATTCTAGATGTCTCTCCCTCTCACCAGACCAGACTATTATAGATGTCTCTCCTCTCACTAGACCAGACTATTATAATGTCTCTCCCTCACAGACAGACTATTCTAGATGTCTCTCCTCTCACCAGACCAGACTATTATAGATGTCTCCTCCTCTCCCTAGACCAGACTATTATAGATGTCTCTCCTCTCACCAGACCAGACTATTAGATGTCTCTCCTCTCACCAGACAGACTATTTAGATGTCTCTCCTCTCACCAGACCAGACTATTCTAGATGTCTCTCTTCTCACCAGACCAGACTATTCTTAGATGTCTCTCCTCTCATCATCGCAGACTATTCTAGATGTCTCTCCTCTCACCAGACCAGACTATAAAGATGTCTCTCTTCACCAGACCAGACTATATAGATGTCTCTCCTATCACCAGACCAGACTATATAGATGTCTCTCTCTCTCACCAGACAAGACTATTCTAGATGTCTCTCCTCTCACAGACCAGACTATTATAAGATGTCTCCTCTCATCCTCTCTCACCAGACCAGACTATTATAGATGACTCTCTCTCACCAGAGCCAGACTATTATAGATTGTCTCTCCTCTCACCAGACCAGACTATTATAGATTCTCTCCTCTCACCATACCAGACTATTATAGATGTCTCTCCTCTCACCGACAGACTATTTAGATTTCTCTCCCACCAGACCAGACTATTATAGATGTCTTTCCTCTCACCAGACCAGACTATTCTAGATGTCTCTCCTCTCACCAGACCAGACTATTATAGATGTCTCTCTTCTCACCAGACCAGACTATTATAGATGTCTCTCCTCTCATCAGACCAGACTATTCTAGATGTCTCTCCTCTCACCAGACCAGACTATAATAGATGTCTCTCCTCTCACCATACCAGACTATTATAGATGTCTCTCCTCTCACCAGACCAGACTATTATAGATGTCCTCTTCTCACCAGACCAGACTATTCATAGATGTCTCTCCCTCTCACCAGACCAGACTATTATAGATGTCTTTTCCTCTCACCAGACCAGACTATTATAAATGTCTCTCTTCTCACCATACCAGACTATTATAGATGTCTCTCCTCTCACCAGACCAGACTATTATAGATGTCTCTCCTCTCACCAGACCAGACTATTATATGATGTCTCTCCTCTCACCAGACCAGACTATTTTAGATGTCTCTCCTCTCACCAGACCAGACTATTAGATGTCTCTCCTCTCACCAGACCAGACTATTCTAGATGTCTCTCCTCTCACCAGACCAGACTATACTAGATGTCTCTCCTCTCACAGACCAGACTATTATAGATTCTCTCATTCTCTCACCAGACCAGACTATTATAGGATGTCTCTCCTCTCACCAGACCAGACTATTCTAGATTCTCTCTACTCACCAGACCAGACTATTATAGATGTCTCTCCTCTCACCAACAACATTATAGATGCCTCTTCCTCTCACCAGACAGACTATTATAGATGTCTCTCTCTCTCACCAGACCCGACTATTATAGATGTCTCTCCTCTCACCAGAACGACTATTGATGTCTCTCCTCTCCCAGACCAGACTATTATAGATGTCTCTCCTCTCACCAACCATACTATTCTAGTGTCTCTCCTCTCACCAGACCAGACTATTATAGATGTCTCTCTCCTCCCAGACCAGACTATTCTAGATGTTCTCTCCTCTCACCAGACCAGACCTATTATAGATGTCCTCTCTCTCATCCCACAGACCTATTTAGATGTCTCCTCTCACCAGACCACTATTATAGATGTCTCTCCTCTCACTCAGACACACTATTCTAGATGTCTCTCTCTCACCAGACCCAGACTATATAATTCTTCTCTCCACCAGACCCTCAGATGCCTCCTCTCACCGACCAGACTATTATAGATGTCTCTCCTCTCACCAGACCGATTCTAGATGTCCTCCTCTCACCAGACAGACTATTATAATTTCTCCTCTCCCAGACAACTATTATAGATGTCTCTCCTCTCACCAGACCAACTATTTAGATGTCTCTCCTCTCACCAACAGACTATTTATAATGTCTTCTCCTCTCACCAGACCAGACTATTATAGATTGTCTCTCCCCCTCACCAGACCAACTATTATAGATGTCTCTCCTCTCACCAGACCAGACTATTCTAGATGTTCTCTCCTCTCACAAGACCAGACATTAGATTGTCCTCTCTTCTCACTAGACCAGACTATTATAGATGTCTCTCTCACTCTCAAGACCAGACTATTCAGATGTCTCTCCTCTCACCAGACCAGACTATTATATGATGTCTCTCCTCTCACCAGACCAACTATATAGATTTCTCCCTATCACATACCGCTATATAGATGTCTCTCTCCTCACCAGACCAGACTATTCTAGATGTCTCTCCTCTCACCAGAACCAGACTATATAGATGTCTTTCTCTCACCAGACCAGACTATTATAGATGTCTCTCTTCTCACCAGACAGACTATTATAGATGTCTCTCCTCTCACCAACCAGACTATTATAGATGTCTCTCCTCTCACCAGACCAGACTATTATGATGTCTCTCCTCTCACCAACCAGGACTATTATAGATGTCCTCTCCTCTCACCAAGCCCAGACTATTATAGATCTTTCCTCTCACCAGACCAGACTATTCTAGATGTCTCTCCTCTCACCAGACCAGACTAGTATAGATGTCTCTCTTCTCACCAGACAGACTATTTAGATGTCTCTCCTCTCATCAGACCAGACTATTAGATGTTCTCTCCTCTCACCAGACCAGGACTTTATTATAGATGTCTCTCCTCTCACCAACCAGACTATTATAGATGTCTCTCCTCTCACCAGACCAGACTATTTAGATGTCCTCTCTTCTCACCAGACCAGCTATTCTAGATGTCTCCTCTCACAGACCAGACTATTATAGATGTCTTCCTCTCACCAGGCCAGACTATTCTAGATGTCTCTCTTCTCACCAGACCAGACTATTATAGATTTCTCTCCTCTTCACCAGACCAGATTATTATAGATGTCCTCTCCTCTCACCAGACCAGACTATTATAGATGTCTCTCCTCTCACCAGACCAGACTATTATAGATGTCTCTCCTCTCACCAGACCAGACTATTATAATGTCTCTCCTCTCACTAGACCAGACTATTCTAGATGTCTCTCCTCTCACCAGACCAGACTATTATAGATGTCTCCTCTCTCACCAACCAGACTATTATAGATGTCCTCTCTCTCACCAGACCAGACTATTATAGATGTCTCTCCTCTCAGACCAGACTATTAAGATCTCTCTCACCAGACCAGACTTTATAGATGTGCTCTCCTCTCACCAGACCAGACTATTATAGATGTCTCTCCTCTCACCAACCAGACTATTATAGATGTCTCTCCTCTCACCCGACCAGACTATTCTAGATGTCCTCTCCTCCTCACCAGACAAGACTATTATAGATGTCTCTCCTTCCACCAGACCAGACTATTCTAGATGTCTCTCCTCTCACAACCAGACTATATAGATGTCTCTCCTCTCACCAGACCAGACTATTTAGATTCTCCTCCTCTCACCGACCAGACTATTAAGATGTCCTCCTCTCACCAGACCAGAATATTCTAGATGTCCGATCTCCTCTCACCAGACCAGACTATTATAGATGTCTCTCCCTCTCACCAGACCAGACTATTTAGGTCTCTCCTCTCACCAGACCAGACTAATTATAGATGTCTCTCCTCTCACCAGACCAAACTGATTAGATGTCTCTCCTCTCCCAGACCAGACTATTATAGATGTCTCTCTTCTCACCAGACCACTTTAGATGTCCTCCTCTCACAGACCAGACTATTTAGATTCTCTCCTCTCACCAGACCAGACTATATAGATGTCTCTCCTCTCACCAACCAGACTATTATAGATGTCTCTCCTCTCACCAGACCATGACTATTCTAGATGTCTCTCTTCTCACCAGACCTACTATTCTAGATGTTCTCTTCCTCTCACAGACCAGACTATTATAGATGTCTCTTCCTCTCACCAGACCGACTATTATAGATGCCTCCTCTTCTCACCTAGACCAGACTATTATAGATGTCTCTCCTCTCACCAGACAGACTATTATAGATGTCTCTCCTCTCACCAGAACATACTATGTTAGATGTCTCTCTTCTCACCAGACCAGACTATTTAGATGTCTCTCCCTCTCACCAGACCAGACTATTATAGATGTCTCCCTCCTCACCAGACACTATTATAGATGTCCTCTCTTCTCACCAGACCAGACTTATATATGTCTCTCCTCTCACCAGACCAAACTATTATAGATGTCTCTCCTCTCACCGACCAGACTTATAGATGTCTCTCCTCTCCACCAGACCAGACTAATTATAGATGTCTCTCCTCTCACCAGACCAGACTATATAGAGTCTCCCTCTCACCAGACAACTATTCTAGATGTCCCTCCTCTCACCAGACCAGACTATTCTAGATGTCCTCTCCTCTCACGAGACCAAACTATTATAGATGTCTCTCTTCTCACCAGACCAGACTATTATAGATGTCTCTCCTCTCATCAGACCAGACTATTCTAGATTTCTCTCCCTCACCACCCAGACTATTATTAGATGGTCTCTCTTCTCATCACCAGACCAGAACTATTATAGATGTCTCTCCTTCTCACCAGACCAGACTATTATAGATGTCTCTCCTCCTCACCAGTACCAGACTATTCTAGATGTCCTCTCCTCTCCCACCAGACCAGACTATTTAGATGTCTCTCCTTCACCGACCAGACTAATTTAGATGTCCTCTCCTCTCACAGACCAGACTATTACGATGTCCTCCTCTCACCAGACCAGACTATTTAGATGTCTCTCCTCTCACCAGACCAGACTATTATAGATGTCTCTCCTCTCACCAGGCCAGACTATTTGAGATGTCTCTCCACCCCCCAAAAACCCTCTCACCACACCGACTATTATAGATGTCTCTCCTCTCACCAGACCAGACTATTATGATCCTCTCCTCTCACCAGACCATGACTATTATTGATGTCTCTCCTCCTCACCAGACCAGACTATTTAGTGTCTCTCCTCTCACCAGACCAGACTATTATAGATGTCTCTCTCCTCACCAGACAACTATTATAGATGTCTCTCCTCTCACAGACCAGACTATTCTAGATTTCTCTCTCTCACAGACCAACTATAGAGATGTCTCTCCTCTCACCAGACCAACTATTTAGATGTCTCTCCTCTCACCAGAACCATACTATTATAGATGTCTCTCCTTCCACCAGACCAGGACTATTCTAGATGTCTCTCCTCTCACCAGACCAGACTATTATAGATGTCTTTCCTCTCACCAGACCATACTATTATAGATTCTCTCTCTTCTCACCCTGACCAGACTATATGATGTCTCCTCCTCTCACCAGACCAGACTATTATAGATGTCTCTCCTCTCACCAGACCAGACTATTTAGATGTCTCTCCTCTCACCAGACCAGACTATTTAGATGTCTCTCTCTCACCAGACAGACTATTATAATCTCTCCTCTCACCGACCAACTTTTGATGTCTCTCCACCAGACCAGACTATTTAAGATGTCTCTCCTCTCACCAGACCAGACTATTCTAGATGTTCTCCTCTCACCAGACCAGACTATTATAGATGTCTCTCCTCTCACCAGACCAGACTATTCATAGATGTCCTCTCCTCTCACAGACCAGACTATATAGATGATCTCTCCTCTCACAAGACCAGACTATTATAGATGTCTCTCCTTCACAGCCAGACTATTACTAGATGTCTCTCCTCTCACCAGACCCAGATATTATAGATGTCTCTCCTCTCACAGACAAGACTATTATAGATTCTCTCCTCTCTCCCAGCCAGACTATTATAGATGTCTCTCCTCTCACCCAGACCAGAACTATTCTAGATGTCTCTCTCTCACCAGACCAACTATTCTAGATGTCTCTCTCTCTCACCAGACCAGACTATTATGATGTTCTCCCTCTCACAGACCAGACTATTTAGATGTCTCTCTCCTCTCACCAGACCAGACTATTAGATGTCTCTCCTCTCACCAGACCAGACTATTATAGATGTCTCTCCTTCACCAGACCAGACTATATAGATGTCTCTCTTCTCACCAGAACCAGACTATTCTAAGATGTCCTCTCCTCTTCACCAACCAGACTATGTATAGATGTCTCTTCCTCTCACCAGACCAGACTATTATAGATGTCTCTCTTCTCACCAGACAGACTATTATAGATGTCCTCTCTCTCACCAGACCAGACTATTATAGATGTCTCTCCTCTCACCAGACCAGACTATTATAGATGTCTCTCCTCTCACCAGACCAGACTATTTAGAGTCTCCTCCTCTCACCGACCAGACTATTAGTAGATGTCTCTCCTCTCACCAGACCAGACTATTCTAGATGTCTCTCCTCTCACCAGACCAGACTATTATAGATGTCTCTCCTCTCACCAGACCAGACTATTATAGATGTCTCTCCTCTCACCGACCAGACTTTTAGATGTCTCTCCTCTCACCATGACCAGACTATTAGTATGGTCTCTCCTCTCACCAACCAGACTATTATAGATGTCTCTCCTCTCACCAGACCAGACTATTATAGATGTCTCTCTTCTCATCCAACCAGACTATTCTAGATGTCTCTCCTCTCCCCAGGATCACAGACTATTATAGATGTTCTTCCTCTCACCAGACCAGACTATTATAGATGTCTCTCTTCTCACCAGACCAGACTATTATAGATGTCTCTCCTCTCCCAGACCAGACTATTATAGATGTCCATCTGTCCTCTCACCAGACCAGACTATTATAGATGTCTCTCCTCTCACCAGACAGACTATTATAGATGTCTCTCCTCTCACCAGTATCCAGACTTTAAGATTGTCTCTCCTTCACCAACCAGACTATTTCTAGATGTCTCTCCTCTCACAGACCAGACTATTCATAGATGTCTCCCTCTCACCAGACCAGACTATTATAGATGTCTCTCTCTCAACCAGACCAGACTATTATAGATGTCCTCTCCTCTCATCAGAACCAGACTATTATAGATTCTCTCCTCTCACCAGACCAACTTTTATGATGTCTCTCCTCTCACCAGACCAAACTATTATAGATGTCTCTCCTCTCACCAGACCAGGACTATCATAGATGTCTCTCCTCTCACCAGACCAGACTATACCTGATGTCTCTCCTCTCATTTATAGATGTCTCTCCTCTCACCAGACCAGACTATTCTAGTGCTCCCTCTCACAACACTAATAGTGTCTCTCTCTCACCAGACCAGCTATTCTAGATGTCTCTCCTCTCACCAGACAACTATTATAGATGTCTCTCCTCTCACCAGACCAGAACTATTCTAGATTTCTCTCCTCTCACAGACCAGCTATATAGATGTCTCTCCTCTCACCAGACCAGACTAATTATAGAGGTCTCTCCCTCACCAGACCAGACTATTATGATGTCTCTCCTCTCACCAGACCAGACTATTCTAGATGTCTCTCCTCTCACCAGACCAGACTATTATAATGTCTCTCCTTCCCCAGACCAGACTATTATAGATGTCTCATCCTCTCACCAGACCAACTATTAGATGTCTCTCTCTCACCAACCAGACTATTATAGATGTCTCTCCTCTCACAGACCAGACTTTATAGATGTCATCTCTCTCTCACCAGACACGATTATAGATTGTCTCTCCTCTCACCAGACCAGACCTATTTATAGATGTCTCTCCTCTCACCAGACCAGACTATTATAGGATGTCTCTCCTCTCACCAGACCAACTATTATAGATGTCTCTCCTCTCCCAGACCGACCTATATATAGATGTCTCTCCTCTCACCAGACCAGACTATTTAGTTGTCTCTCCTCTCACCAGACCAACTATTATAGATTCTCTCCTCTCACCAGACCAGACTATTCTAGATGTCTCTCCTCTCACAGACCAGACTATTTAGAGTCTCTCCTCTCACCAGACCAGACTATTATAGATGTCTCTCCTCTACACCAGACAGAACTATTATAGATGTCTCTCCTCTCACAGACCAGACTATTATAGATGTCCTCTCTCTCACCAGACCAGACCTATTATTGTCTCTCTCTCACAGACGACTATTTAGATGTCTCTCCTCTCACAGACCAACTATTTAGATGTCTCTCCTCTCACCAGACCAGGACTATATAGATGTCCTCTCCTCTCACCAGACAGACTATTATAGATGTTCTCTCTCTCACAGACCAACTATTATAGATGTCTCTCTTCTCACCAGACCAGCTATTCTAGATGTCCTCTCCTCTCACCAGACAGACTATTCTAGATGTCTCTCCTCTCACCAGACCAGACTTATTACTAGATGTCTCTCTCTCACCAGACCAGACTATTATAGATGTCTCTCTCTCACCAGACAGACGACTTAGATGTCTCTCCCTCTCACCAGACCAGACTATTATAGATTCTCTCCTCTCACCAGACCAGACTATTTAGATTTCTCCCTCTCACCAGACCAGACTATTATAGATGTCTCTCCTCTCACCAGACCAGACTATTATAGATGTCTCTCCTCTCACCAGACCAGACTATTATAGATGTCTCTCCTCTCACCAGACCATATTATAGATGTCTCTCGCTCTCACCAGACCAGACTATTATATGATGTCTCTCCTCTCACCAGAAGCACACTATGATAGATGTCTCTCCTCTCACCATACAGACTATATTATGATGTCTCTTCCTTCTCACCAGACCAGACTATTATAATATGTCTCTCCTCTCACCAGACCAGGACTATTAGAGTCTCTCCTCTCACCAGACCAGACTATTATAGTGTGAGATCTCCTCTCAACCACCCAGACTATTATATATAGTGTCCTCTCTCTCCCAGACCAGACTATTGGCGAACACAGGTTCATTTCTATGGGGCTCTGAACAGACATGGTGTCCCCGTTGGTGTGGTGGAACCAGAAGTATCTACTGTCTGCAACGTGCAGGCTGGCTCCTGGAGGACAGACAGAACAAAACCGGTAAGGAGTCACTTACATCAATGTATTAACTATGGTTGGTTGGTTTGTGTGTGTCTCAGTCCTTGAACGTACCATTATGACTGATTAAATGTGCAGTGCATACTGTATTCTCACCATGATCACTGTTGACAGAGCTAAACCCAGAGTTCATTACAAACCCATTATGTTATGCTTTCCCATTTCTTTTGCAAGTGAATGCAAGTAGGAGTAGGGGAACCAGAGCAGTAGAAGTGCATCTGGTAGCAGTTAGCGTTTAGCTTGGCAATCAGGTCCCTGTACAGTTTCCATTTGGAAACAGCACGATGCAGCAGCCCTTCCTGACACTAACATTCCCAAGGTACTGCTAGGAAGAAATCTAATGTTCTGTTAAACATCTAGCTTTCGGTCTTGTATTCTTCCTGACAGAGAGACTGTTAAACATCTAGCTTTCTGTCTTGTATTCTACCTGATAGAGAGACTGTTAAACATCTAGCTTTCTGTCTTGTATTCTACCTGATAGAGAGACTGTTAAACATCTAGCTTTCTGTCTTGTATTCTACCTGATAGAGAGACTGTTAAACATCTAGCTTTCTGTCTTGTATTTTACCTGACAGAGAGAGACTTATGTCCTGTTAAACATCTAGCTTTCTGTCTTGTATTCTACCTGACAGAGAGACTGTTAAACATCTAGCTTTCTGTCTTGTATTCTACCTGACAGAGAGACTGTTAAACATCTAGCTTTCTGTCTTGTATTCTACCTGACAGAGAGACTGTTAAACATCTAGCTTTCTGTCTTGTATTCTACCAGACAGAGAGACTGTTAAACATCTAGCTTTCTGTCTTGTATTCTACCAGACAGCGAGACTGTTAAACATCTAGCTTTGTGTCTTGTATTCTACCTGACAGAGAGACTGTTAAACATCTAGCTTTCTGTCTTGTATTCTTCCTGACAGAGAGACTGTTAAACATCTAGCTTTCTGTCTTGTATTCTACCTGACAGAGAGACTGTTAAACATCTAGCTTTCTGTCTTGTATTCTACCTGACAGAGAGACTGTTAAACATCTAGCTTTCTGTCTTGTATTCTTCCTGACAGAGAGACTGTTAAACATCTAGCTTTCTGTCTTGTATTCTACCTGACAGAGAGACTGTTAAACATCTAGCTTTCTGTCTTGTATTCTACCTGACAGAGAGACTGTTAAACATCTAGCTTTCTGTCTTGTATTCTTCCTGACAGAGAGACTGTTAAACATCTAGCTTTCTGTCTTGTATTCTACCTGACAGAGAGACTGTTAAACATCTAGCTTTCTGTCTTGTATTCTTCCTGACAGAGAGACTGTTAAACATCTAGCTTTCTGTCTTGTATTCTTCCTGATAGAGAGACTGTTAAACATCTAGCTTTCTGTCTTGTATTCTACCTGACAGAGAGACTGTTAAACATCTAGCTTTCTGTCTTGTATTCTTCCTGACAGAGAGACTGTTAAACATCTAGCTTTCTGTCTTGTATTCTACCTGACAGAGAGACTGTTAAACATCTAGCTTTCTGTCTTGTATTCTTCCTGATTGAGAGACTGTTAAACATCTAGCTTTCTGTCTTGTATTCTACCTGACAGAGAGACTGTTAAACATCTAGCTTTCTGTCTTGTATTCTACCAGACAGAGAGACTGTTAAACATCTAGCTTTCTGTCTTGTATTCTACCAGACAGCGAGACTGTTAAACATCTAGCTTTGTGTCTTGTATTCTACCTGACAGAGAGACTGTTAAACATCTAGCTTTCTGTCTTGTATTCTACCTGACAGAGAGACTGTTAAACATCTAGCTTTCTGTCTTGTATTCTTCCTGACAGCGAGACTGTTAAACATCTAGCTTTCTGTCTTGTATTCTACCTGACAGAGACTGTTAAACATCTAGCTTTCTGTCTTGTATTCTTCCTGACAGAGAGACTGTTAAACATCTAGCTTTCTGTCTTGTATTCTACCTGACAGAGAGACTGTTAAACATCTAGCTTTCTGTCTTGTATTCTACCTGACAGAGAGACTGTTAAACATCTAGCTTTCTGTCTTGTATTCTACCAGACAGAGAGACTGTTAAACATCTAGCTTTCTGTCTTGTATTCTACCTGACAGAGAGACTGTTAAACATCTAGCTTTCTGTCTTGTATTCTACCAGACAGAGAGACTGTTAAACATCTAGCTTTCTGTCTTGTATTCTTCCTGACAGAGAGACTGTTAAACATCTAGCTTTCTGTCTTGTATTCTACCTGACAGAGAGACTGTTAAACATCTAGCTTTCTGTCTTGTATTCTTCCTGATAGAGAGAGACTTATGCCCTGTTAAACATCTAGCTTTCTGTCTTGTATTCTACCAGACAGAGAGACTGTTAAACATCTAGCTTTCTGTCTTGTATTCTACCAGACAGAGAGACTGTTAAACATCTAGCTTTCTGTCTTGTATTCTACCTGACAGAGAGACTGTTAAACATCTAGCTTTCTGTCTTGTATTCTTCCTGATAGAGAGAGACTTATGCCCTGTTAAACATCTAGCTTTCTGTCTTGTATTCTTCCTGATAGAGAGACTGTTAAACATCTAGCTTTCTGTCTTGTATTCTTCCTGACAGAGAGACTGTTAAACATCTATCTTTCTGTCTTGTATTCTTCCTGATAGAGAGACTGTTAAACATCTAGCTTTCTGTCTTGTATTCTTCCTGATAGAGAGACTGTTAAACATCTAGCTTTCTGTCTTGTATTCTATCAGACAGAGAGACTGTTAAACATCTACCTTTCTGTCTTGTATTCTACCTGACAGAGAGACTGTTAAACATCTAGCTTTCTGTCTTGTATTCTACCTGACAGAGAGACTGTTAAACATCTAGCTTTCTGTCTTGTATTCTTCCTGACAGAGAGACTGTTAAACATCTAGCTTTCTGTCTTGTATTCTACCTGACAGAGAGACTGTTAAACATCTAGCTTTCTGTCTTGTATTCTACCAGACAGAGAGACTGTTAAACATCTAGCTTTCTGTCTTGTATTCTACCTGACAGAGAGACTGTTAAACATCTAGCTTTCTGTCTTGTATTCTACCTGACAGAGAGACTGTTAAACATCTAGCTTTCTGTCTTGTATTCTACCTGACAGAGACTAATGTCCTGTTAAACATCTAGCTTTCTGTCTTGTATTCTACCTGACAGAGAGACTGTTAAACATCTAGCTTTCTGTCTTGTATTCTACCTGACAGAGAGACTGTTAAACATCTAGCTTTCTGTCTTGTATTCTTCCTGACAGAGACTTATGTCCTGTTAAACATCTAGCTTTCTGTCTTGTATTCTACCTGACAGAGAGACTGTTAAACATCTAGCTTTCTGTCTTGTATTCTACCTGACAGAGAGACTGTTAAACATCTAGCTTTCTGTCTTGTATTCTACCTGACAGAGAGACTGTTAAACATCTAGCTTTCTGTCTTGTATTCTACCTGACAGAGAGACTGTTAAACATCTAGCTTTCTGTCTTGTATTCTACCAGACAGAGAGACTGTTAAACATCTAGCTTTCTGTCTTGTATTCTACCTGACAGAGAGACTGTTAAACATCTAGCTTTCTGTCTTGTATTCTACCTGACAGAGAGACTGTTAAACATCTAGCTTTCTGTCTTGTATTCTACCAGACAGAGAGACTGTTAAACATCTAGCTTTCTGTCTTGTATTCTTCCTGACAGAGAGACTGTTAAACATCTAGCTTTCTGTCTTGTATTCTACCTGACAGAGAGACTGTTAAACATCTAGCTTTCTGTCTTGTATTCTTCCTGACAGAGAGACTGTTAAACATCTAGCTTTCTGTCTTGTATTCTACCTGACAGAGAGACTGTTAAACATCTAGCTTTCTGTCTTGTATTCTTCCTGATAGAGAGACTGTTAAACATCTAGCTTTCTGTCTTGTATTCTTCCTGATAGAGAGACTGTTAAACATCTAGCTTTCTGTCTTGTATTCTACCTGACAGAGAGACTGTTAAACATCTAGCTTTCTGTCTTGTATTCTACCTGACAGAGAGACTGTTAAACATCTAGCTTTCTGTCTTGTATTCTACCTGACAGAGAGACTGTCTAACATCTAGCTTTCTGTCTTGTATTCTACCTGACAGAGACTAATGTCCTGTTAAACATCTAGCTTTCTGTCTTGTATTCTACCTAATAGAGAGAGACTGTTAAACATCTAGCTTTCTGTCTTGTATTCTACCAGACAGAGAGACTGTTAAACATCTAGCTTTCTGTCTTGTATTCTACCTGACAGAGAGACTGTTAAACATCTAGCTTTCTGTCTTGTATTCTACCTGACAGAGACTAATGTCCTGTTAAACATCTAGCTTTCTGTCTTGTATTCTACCTGACAGAGAGACTGTTAAACATCTAGCTTTCTGTCTTGTATTCTACCTGACAGAGAGACTGTTAAACATCTAGCTTTCTGTCTTGTATTCTACCTGACAGAGAGACTGTTAAACATCTAGCTTTCTGTCTTGTATTCTACCTGACAGAGAGACTGTTAAACATCTAGCTTTCTGTCTTGTATTCTACCTGACAGAGAGACTGTTAAACATCTAGCTTTCTGTCTTGTATTCTACCTGACAGAGAGACTGTTAAACATCTAGCTTTCTGTCTTGTATTCTTCCTGACAGAGAGACTGTTAAACATCTAGCTTTCTGTCTTGTATTCTACCTGACAGAGAGACTGTCTAACATCTAGCTTTCTGTCTTGTATTCTACCTGACAGAGACTAATGTCCTGTTAAACATCTAGCTTTCTGTCTTGTATTCTACCTAATAGAGAGAGACTGTTAAACATCTAGCTTTCTGTCTTGTATTCTACCAGACAGAGAGACTGTTAAACATCTAGCTTTCTGTCTTGTATTCTACCTGACAGAGAGACTGTTAAACATCTAGCTTTCTGTCTTGTATTCTACCTGACAGAGAGACTGTTAAACATCTAGCTTTCTGTCTTGTATTCTACCTGACAGAGACTAATGTCCTGTTAAACATCTAGCTTTCTGTCTTGTATTCTACCTGACAGAGAGACTGTTAAACATCTAGCTTTCTGTCTTGTATTCTACCTGACAGAGAGACTGTTAAACATCTAGCTTTCTGTCTTGTATTCTACCTGACAGAGAGACTGTTAAACATCTAGCTTTCTGTCTTGTATTCTTCCTGACAGAGAGAGACTGTTAAACATCTAGCTTTCTGTCTTGTATTCTACCTGACAGAGAGACTGTTAAACATCTAGCTTTCTGTCTTGTATTCTACCTGACAGAGAGACTGTTAAACATCTAGCTTTCTGTCTTGTATTCTTCCTGACAGAGAGACTGTTAAACATCTAGCTTTCTGTCTTGTATTCTTCCTGACAGAGACTGTTATGTCCTTTCCCCTTTATGTTGATTTGTAAGGACAATCCAGAAGTGAAATAGGGAGACAATGCTAGGAGAGAGACTGGCTCTGGTGGTACTGATGTGGGAAGCAACTGTAGTCTCAACCATGTTCCCAAATCCACTGTAACAGAGAGAAAAAGTAACAACATTTTCACTCTGGAAAAATGAAGGAATGTGTGTAGTGAAAGGTCATTGGATGGAGCTGCATTACATTTAATGTGAATCCCAAATGGCACCATATTCCCTACATAGTGTACTACTTTTGACCAGATACATATGGGTCCTGTTCAAAAGTAGTGCACTATATGGGGAATAGGGTGCCATTTGGGACAAACACATAGACTTTTTGCCATTATGTGAAATGAGAGTGAGGTGTTTGGACAGCTGGTTCGGTGATTCATTTGTTTAACATTGTGGCTTTTTGAACCCTCACAGTGAACAGCCCCTCTCTTGGTTACACCATTCATCCACCCAGAATAGTTACTTTTCCACTGAGATAAGGTGATGTCATTCCTGAAACATTTCCTTTACAGTAGAAGGCTGACCTGTTATAACAAGTCCTTATACAGGTGTGGTTACACTGTGTCTGGGTAAGGCTGAGGACAGTCAAAGACTCGTCTATTAGCTGGACTGATGGAGGGAGAAGTGGGCTCATCAGATTACTGTAGAGGTCTGGGCCTGTGGTCATAAAGCGTCTCAGCGTACGGTATGAGTGCTGATCTAGAATCAGTTTTGTCTTTTCGATCATAATGAATAGGATTATATGGATGGGACGGGGAGGGACCTGATCCTAGATCAGCACATCTAGCCTACTCTGAGACACTTTATGAATTCTAAAACATCCTCTCCCTTTACTGGTTCCAAATGAGCTTCATTGTTTATCTCCACCTCAGCTTGAAGGGATCCAAAACAACTGTGTTGGATGAAACCCATGTTAATGAAGTAGGTTAGAGTTAACACATGCTGGTAGGCTGAGGCCATCTCTCTCTCTCTCACACCCTTTATTTAGTCTACAGACAAGTTTCTGCTGTCATAGCAAATATCAGCACAACAAATACGTTACTGGGGATGTGTTTCATAGTACACTTTCTCTTCCCTGTCATACCAAATGATTTGGTTGCCTACATACTGTAGCAACGCTAGTTCTTTTTAAAATCGGAGTACATAGCATATTTCACTTCCATATAAATGTTATTTGAGAAACTGATCAATTCCACAAAAATGACCACAGAGACAATGTGGAACTGAATGTTCAATTGGTCTAGAAATAATGTGCTACTTCCTCTTTAAAAAGGTCAAAAGCACTTCTGCAGAAGGGGAACATGGCTTGTTAATTTGACAAAGGTCACAGAGACACAGGTGGAACAAGAGTCAAATAGACTACGAGGAAGTCTCCTCAGCTTATCTCCCTGACAGACAACAGAAGAGAGTCTACACACCTGGCTCCTACTGAATCAGACAGACAGACAGACAGACAGACAACAGAAGAGAGTCTACACACCTGGCTCCTACTGAATCAGACAGACAGAGAATAGAAGGTAGTCTACACACCTGGCTCCTACTGACTCAGACAGACAGACAATAGAAGGTAGTCTACACACCTGGCTCCTACTGACTCAGACAGACAGACAACAGAAGGTAGTCTACACACCTGGCTCCTACTGACTCAGACAGACAACAGAAGAGAGTCTACACACCTGGCTCCTACTGACTCAGACAGACAGACAACAGAAGAGTCTACACACCTGGCACGCCGGCATCCATCCACATCTCTAAATCAATTCCCTCTCCGTGTTCCTCCAGGGTGGTGGTGTTGATGGGCTTCAGTAGCTTCATCACCTCAGCCATGACAGCCCGGGCCTGGGCTGAGCCTGTGAACTGCAGCCCCAGGGGGGTGAAGGTACCCATGTCAGACTCCATCACTAGGTTAAAGTTAGAGATGTTCACCTGGGGGACAGCAGAATAGGTATACAATCGTAAATAATCATTGATTGGATTTATATTGTGCTTTTCCAGTGCTGAAAGTGCTTTATATTGTATAACTTTTATAATTTTGCTGGACCCCAGGAAGAATAGCTGCTGCCTTGGTAGAAACTAATGGGGATCCATAATAAATACAAATATATAGTAAGGTGGGAAACTCCCCTCTTCAACCACAAACGTGTAGCACTCTTGGGTGATGCACGACAACCATTTTGTACCAGAACCACACCACACGCCCAACACACAGAGAAATACATCTGTACATTCATCTCTCCTGGCTGTTGATTTATTTGGCCAGCGTTCGAGCTAAAAAGCTTTACCAGGATGTGAGAGAAGTAGGGTGAAAAGACTGGACCATCACCCCCCATTCAGACACTGGAGGACAAATACGCTTCTGCAAGGGAGAGCGCATAGAATGTCCCACAAAGTGGAATAGAAACACCAACTCCATGATAGTCAATGCAGATTCCTCTTTGATAAACACCACGGGAACGTTTGCTGCAAACGTCTGAATGCAGGGCCAGCTGGACGGGATCTAAGACAGTGCTATTCAAAGTCGGGGGCACGGAAACAAAAATGTAAAGAACAGATTATTGTAGGGGACAACATGCAAACATTTTTGAGAAAGATAAATTAGATCAATAAAATGTTAGAGTAAATGTATTTATTGGTTTCTTTTAATTTTGATAAGAGATGAAAGTGTAATGAATTGAAGGTCTTTGTTTATGTAAGAATTGAAATGTACCAATTTTTTAAGTTTTGTCATAATTTTTGGGGTGGGTTCACGAGAAATTAGAGCGAAAAAAAAGGGGTCCCCAGAAATTCTGGTGGAAAAAAATGGGGTCCCTGCTGAAAAAGATTGAATACCACTGATGTAGTGTAGTGGACATTTAGTGTTGTATACTGAAGCTTTTGGAGAAATCTGAGGAAATAGTATGTAGTTGGATCCAGTGCAGGCCAGGGAGAAGGTGGGTCTCTGGTCAGAGTCAGGATGTAAACCCTCTGTTCCCCTCTAACCTCTGGCCATTCTGATTCCGTTCACATTAGAAGGCACAGAAACCACCACGCTCCCAGAATGCTGGTATTCAGTGTGGTCTCGGCTCCATTCTGACTTAAACAATCTGTGCAGTGGCTCTCCTACAGTAGATCTGACACCAGTTTACATTTCTGTGTACCGCTCCGAATGAAGCCAGTTCCTACCACATGTTGACTGGCAAAGAACAAGCTGATGTAGATGAAAAGCCATCAGCTATTGATAATAAAATGCTATTACTGGTACACACACAATCTGAAGGAGACTGGGGTCAACGATTCAAAATGTAAGAACGACCACATAATAGCTGTGCTGTTTCATCCTCTACGCAGTGGACCCCTGTGTGTGTGTAAGAATCTAAAGTGGAGAGAACAGAAGTCTTAAATCTAGCCAAAAAAGGATCTTATAGGACATTGCTAGTCAACTCTGACCCTACGAGGTCCGCAGCCTGCTCATTTGCAGGTCTAAAATCAGTCCCTGATTAAAGGGGAACAATGAAACAAAGCAGTGGAACTGACTTCCAGGTCCAGAGTTGAGTTTGAGGGCTAGAGGATGTACTGTATGATAGGAGGATACTGGTTAGAGTGTACAAGTTAAATCGACAGTAAAAAGCCAACAAGATGCACCATGGTAGAAAGGTACCTTGTGAAGCTGGAAGTACTGTTGCGCTCCAACCCCTCCCTGCTCCTCTGCAGACCACAGCACTGTCCGGAGGGTTCTTCTGGGACGCAGACCTGGACACGCAATCACAATTCATACATGGGCCACAACCATTTCAACAAAGCAGCAATACAGAAAGAGCTTTACAACAAATGGATTCCCTTTTCCTCACCAACCCTTGGGCTGTTTAATATTCCATATATTCAGCAGAACATTCCTATTCACCAGACCCTAGTCAATATTCACTGCAATGATGAGCCCCATTCATAGATAAGACTTCCAGAGACAACTTATCTGATTTGGGTTTCAGCCTGTGTGTTATTCTAGAAGTGACCCCCCCCGAGGCTACTACTTTATGTGGGCTACAAAGGACAGCAGGCCACTCCCTTCCTATAGAGGTCCTCTAATATAACGCTGTAGCCTACACCCTCATCTGACATCAGTGCCATGTCTAGGGTTGAGTCCCAAATGGCAACCTATTCTCTATGTAGTGCACTACTGTTAAGCCCTGGTGAACAGTACTGGACTATATAGGGAATAGGGTGCCATTTGGGACGTAGCTGAACAAAGCCCAAGGGACCAATTATTGCTCCGTGGCTTCATCTTGACTAAAAGTTTCATTGATGATAGGTCCTCTTCTTTAATAGCGGGCAAAGCTGAGCATATTCCAGCCAAGTACTTTACTATGCATCCATCCATCCGCAAGAATGAACAATAAAGCAGCGACTGGTTATTATTGTCCAGACATTAAAATGTCTTCACATATTCAATGGGAATGACATAGTTTCCATTGCAACATTAGTGGAAAAAGGAAAGTTTCTCTCAAGTCAACGTTAAGGCTTTCAGTCAGAGAGCACAAACAGCTTGGTGGTCTACTTTACGTGTCTAATTACACTTCATGTGGAAAAAAGTCATACTTCATTAAGTGAACAATGACCAGAAAAAAAATGAAGTAAACCATGCTAATTGCTATATTTTATGAGTCAGCAGACCGCAGTTTAAATGCATTTTCAAGTGTACGTCACCAAGAGTGCTGATCTAGGATCAGGTCTCTCCTGTCCATGTTATCTTACTCATAGTGATGTAAAAGACTAAACTGATTGATCGTAAATCAGCACTCCTACTCTGAGACGCGTGATGCATAAGGCCCCTGATCACAAAACAGCTTCAAAAGATGCCAATAGACTCGATACAAAACACTCATCTTTTTTTGAGGCTCATGTCAATAAGAGCTTCAGAGATCGTGGATTATGTTCCAGATACATAGTCTAGATCCTAAATGGCACCCTCTTTCCTATATAGTGGACTGCTTTTGACTAGGGGCCCAGGTCAAACGTAGTTCAGTATAAGTAGGGAACAGTAGGACCTCCCAGGTTCTGGTTCTTAACCAGGTCTTTAAGCAGAGACTCCCAGGTTCTGACCCAGATCTTTAGACAGAGACTCCCAGGTTCTGGTTCTGACCTAGGTCTTTAAGCAGAGACAGGGTCTCCCAGGTTCTGGTTCTGACCCAGGTCTTTAAGCAGAGACAGGGTCTCCCAGGTTCTGGTTCTGACCCAGGTCTTTAAGCAGAGACAGGGTCTCCCAGGTTCTGGTTCTTAACCAGGTCTTTAAGCAGAGACTCCCAGGTTCTGACCCAGATCTTTAGACAGAGACTCCCAGGTTCTGGTTCTGACCTAGGTCTTTAAGCAGAGACAGGGTCTCCCAGGTTCTGGTTCTGACCCAGGTCTTTAAGCAGAGACAGGGTCTCCCAGGTTCTGGTTCTGACGCAGGTCTTTAAGCAGAGACAGGGTCTCCCAGGTTCTGGTTCTGACGCAGGTCTTTAAGCAGAGACAGGGTCACCCAGGCTCTGGTGCTGACCCAGGTCTTTAAGCAGAGACAGGGTCTCCCAGGTTCTTACCCAGGTCTTTAAGCAGAGACAAGGCCTCCCAGGAGATGAGTGCTCCACCACCATCATCCATGGCCCCCTGGCCCACATCCCAGCTGTCCAGATGACCACTGAGCAGCACCACCTGAAGGGGGGGACAGACAGCATACCTAGGATTAGTGATGGGGGGGGGGATTACAAAATCGATAGTTACATATCGGCATATTATTTTTTATGCTATATTGTATCGACAATATTATTTTTGCTGGCGGTACCTGCACCAAAAGCTCATTTTTCCTTCATAGCTTGTTCTCCATCTTCTTTTTAAACTAGGGAGCCAATTTGTTTTCAGATATTGTATTTTCATGACTGATCAAAACGTGTTTTCTCATGGCTCTCTTGTCTCTCTGCAGCAGACATACAGTATGGTGAGCAATATGTCTGGAACATCGAATCACAATAAAATCACAGTATCGAATCGCAATACATATAGAACCGCAACATATATCGTATTGGCACCTAAGCATGTCGATAATATCGTATCGTGAGGTCCATGGCAATTCCCAGCCCTACCTGAGATCACTAAGTTACATGGATGATCAATACAATCATTCATTATAGTGTAGGTCAGACAGAGGTTTGGTTTCAAAGCAAGAATGGTGAACCGGAAAGTCCAGGTTTCCCCCTTGGTTCTCTTGGACAACAATGTACTGTATCCAATAGCTACGGAGGCGTCAACAACCAGCAGGATCCTAATAATGATAAAATGTCAAAGGAGGATGCCAAAGGTGTTGAAACAAAAAACACCACGTGAATGAGGGCTAGCAGACCTGGGCTCTGTAATACGTTACATACTGGAGATCAGTACAGTCATTATAGGCCACAGGTTTGGTTTCAAAGGAAGAATGGTGAACCGGACATTCCAAGCTAAAGAATGCAATATTTCACCTGTGGCTGTCTGGGACTACAATGAAGTGTAGCTGCATAGGGGTCAACAGTCAGCATCCTACTCAGTGTGCATCCCAAATGATACCCTATTCCCTACAGTATCTAGTGAACTCCTTTTCCCCAGAGCTTTATGGGATATCAAATGTTATTGGTCACATACACATGTTTAGCAGATGTTATTGCGGGTGTAGTGAAATGTGTAGCGAAATATAGTCAAATGTCTAAGGAGAACGTCAAAGGTGTTCACAACATAAATAGAAAGAAACACAAAAAAGTCTGATGAAAAAAATGTATTCACTTCACAATGGTCAGAAGGAAAAATAAGTTTGAGAACAAACTTTTCCAGATGTTGGCTGTCGTCGGTAGACATGGGAGTGTGCCATACAGAGAGGGAGGAGGGGGGCCGAGGAGCCTTTGTGTAGACGCTGAAAATAAACCAAACTACCCCCCATCACTCAGTGTGTGCCATGTGTTAAAAGTATCTCCTTCTTCCATGAAGAGGACTTCAAGTCTTCAACCCGTCTCTTGTCCAAGAGACAACACAGGAGTATGCAGAGTTATTGGTATGGATTTTGGTGGGACTATACTGTAGACTCACCGATCGTGGCTAATAATAACCAGACTGACCTCCAATAGGACATGATTCAACAGCTCCCATCGTTACGCCACTAAATAGTTGAACGAGTTAAATACCAATCAAAAGAAACTAGGACTGGCAGAGTGAGTCCCAAACCCCTCGATGATGTTGAGTAAACTAGGCCTGGCAGAGTGAGTCCCAAACCCCTCGATGATGATGAGTAAACTAGGCCTGGCAGAGTGAGTCCCAAACCCCTCGATGATGATGAGTAAACTAGGCCTGGCAGAGTGAGTCCCAAACCCCTCGATGATGATGAGTAAACTAGGCCTGGCAGAGTGAGTCCCAAACCCCTCGATGATGATGAGTAAACTAGGACTGGCAGAGTGAGTCCCAAACCCCTCGATGATGATGAGTAAACTAGGACTGGCAGAGTGAGTCCCAAACCCCTCGATGATGATGAGTAAACTAGGACTGGCAGAGTGAGTCCCAAGCCCCTCGATGATGATGAGTAAACTAGGACTGGCAGAGTGAGTCCCAAACCCCTCGATGATGATGAGTAAACTAGGACTGGCAGAGTGAGTCCCAAACCCCTCGATGATGATGAGTAAACTAGGACTGGCAGAGTGAGTCCCAAACCCCTCGATGATGATGAGTAAACTAGGACTGGCAGAGTGAGTCCCAAACCCCTCGATGATGATGAGTAAACTAGGACTGGCAGAGTGAGTCCCAAACCCCTCGATGATGATGAGTAAACTAGGACTGGCAGAGTGAGTCCCAAACCCCTCGATGATGATGAGTAAACTAGGACTGGCAGAGTGAGTCCCAAACCCCTCGATGATGATGAGTAAACTAGGACTGGCAGAGTGAGTCCCAAACCCCTCGATGATGATGAGTAAACTAGGACTGGCAGAGTGAGTCCCAAACCCCTCGATGATGATGAGTAAACTAGGACTGGCAGAGTGAGTCCCAAACCCCTCGATGATGATGAGTAAACTAGGACTGGCAGAGTGAGTCCCAAACCCCTCGATGATGATGAGTAAACTAGGACTGGCAGAGTGAGTCCCAAACCCCTCGATGATGATGAGTAAACTAGGACTGGCAGAGTGAGTCCCAAACCCCTCGATGATGATGAGTAAACTAGGACTGACAGAGTGAGTCCCAAACCCCTCGATGATGATGAGTAAACTAGGCCTGGCAGAGTGAGTCCCAAACCCCTCGATGATGATGAGTAAACTAGGCCTGGCAGAGTGAGTCCCAAACCCCTCGATGATGATGAGTAAACTAGGACTGGCAGAGTGAGTCCCAAACCCCTCGATGATGATGAGTAAACTAGGACTGGCAGAGTGAGTCCCAAACCCCTCGATGATGATGAGTAAACTAGGCCTGGCAGAGTGAGTCCCAAACCCCTCGATGATGATGAGTAAACTAGGCCTGGCAGAGTGAGTCCCAAACCCCTCGATGATGATGAGTAAACTAGGACTGGCAGAGTGAGTCCCAAACCCCTCGATGATGAGTAAACTAGGACTGGCAGAGTGAGTCCCAAACCCCTCGATGATGATGAGTAAACTAGGACTGACAGAGTGAGTCCCAAACCCCTCAATTATGATGAGTAAATATGATCCTCTTTAACATTAATAACCTTAATACCACGTTGCACTGCTGGTTTCTTTACCACGTTGCACTGCTGGTTGCACTGCTGGTTTCTTTACCACTGCTGGTTTCTTTACCACGTTGCACTGCTGGTTGCACTCCTGGTTTCTTTACCACTGCTGGTTTCTTTACCACTTTGCACTGCTGGTTGCACTCCTGGTTTCTTTACCACTGCTGGTTTCTTTACCACTGCTGGTTTCTTTACCACTTTACCACTGCTGGTTGCACTCCTGGTTTCTTTACCACTCCTGGTTTCTTTACCACTGCTGGTTTCTTTACCACGTTGCACTGCTGGTTTCTATACCACTCCTGGTTTCTTTACCACTTGGCACTGCTGGTTTCTTTACCACTTGGCACTGCTGGTTTTGCCCAAAAATGAACTCCCAAAACTAGAGCGTGAAATCAAATGCATAGGTCTAATATCTTTTCCTTGAAGTACATTTATTCATTTTTACCAATACCTCAAAGTTGGCTTGGTTACCATGCCAACGGACACATGCCGTCAGAAAACCCTTCAGACTAATCATGGAAGCTGATGTATCAGGACCTTCACAGACCAAGGTTTAAAGTTTAGGCGAAATCAAAATGGAACATACTTTCTCCTTTGAAAATAGTTTTCATACTCTGACAAATTGAAAAAGAGAAGAGCCTTGAAATCTAAGCTGATGAATTTACCCAGTGAACTGCCTAAAATATATC
The DNA here is from genome assembly GCF_016432855.1 of Salvelinus namaycush. Taxonomy (NCBI): domain Eukaryota; kingdom Metazoa; phylum Chordata; class Actinopteri; order Salmoniformes; family Salmonidae; genus Salvelinus; species Salvelinus namaycush. Next base: position 69,339,428 of record NC_052311.1, on the reverse strand, counting down.
TAGGATAAGTCAGATAAATCATATCTACCCCATTGTCTTCTCCATTTGTGAGTTATGATGAACTACACACTATCGCCCTCACATCCTGCTGCTACTATTACTACTGCTGCTACTATTACTACTGCCACTACTACTATACTGCTGCTACTATTACTGCTGCTGCTACTATTACTGCTGCTGCTACTACCACTACTATTACTGCTGCTGCTACTATTACTGCTGCTGCTACTATTACTGCTGCTGCTACTATTACTGCTGCTGCTACTATTACTACTATACTGCTGCTACTATTACTGCTGCTGCTACTATTACTACTGCTACCACTACTATACTGCTACTGCTACCACTACTATACTGCTACCACTACTACTGCTACCACTACTATACTGCTACCACTAGTCTACTGCTACCACTACTATACTGCTACCACTACTATACTGCTACCACTACCATACTGCTACCACTACCACTACTATACTGCTACCACTACTATACTGCTACCACTACTCTACTGCTACCACTACCATACTGCTACCACTACTATACTGCTACCACTACTATACTGCTACCACTACTATACTGCTACCACTACTACTGCTACCACTACTATACTGCTACCACTACCATACTGCTACCACTACCATACTGCTACCACTACCGCTACTGCCACTATACTGCTGCTACTATACTGCCACTACTACCACTACCGCTACTGCCACTACAACCGCCTACTACTGCCACTATACTACTGCCAATACCGCTACTACTGCCACTACTATACTGCTGCCACTACCGCTACTGCCACTATACTGCTGCTACTATACTGCCACTACTACCACTACCGCTACTGCCACTACAACCGCCTACTACTGCCACTATACTACTGCCAATACCGCTACTACTGCCACTACTATACTGCTGCCACTACCGCTACTGCCACTATACTGCTGCTACTATACTGCCACTACTACCACTACCGCTACTGCCACTACAACCGCCTACTACTGCCACTATACTACTGCCAATACCGCTACTACTGCCACTACTATACTACTGCCACTACCGCTACTACTATACTGCTGCTACCGCCACTACTATACTACTGCCACTACTGCTACTACTGCCACTACTATACTACTGCCACTACCGCTACTACACATCTGCTACCGCTACTGCCATTACCGCTACTACACTGCTACTACTACCGCTACTATACTGCTGCTACCGCTACTACTGCCACTACCGCTACTACTATACTGCTACTACCGCTACTATACTGCTGCTACTATACTGCTGCTACTGCCACTACTATACTGCTGCTACTACCACTACTATACTACCGCTACTGCCCCTACTATACTGCTGCTACTGCCGCTATACTGCCACTACTACTATACTGCTGCTACTATTATAATGCTGCTACTGCCGCTACTATACCGCTGCTACTACACTACCGCTACTGCCACTACTATACTGCTTCTACTGCCCCTACTATACTGCCGCTACTAGACTGCCTTTATTGCCATACTGATGCTACTATACTGCTAATACTGCCACTACTATGCTGCTGCTACTGCCGCTACTATACTGCTGCAACTACCGCTACTATACAGCTGCTACTACTATACTGCTGTTACTACCGCTACTATACTGCTGCTACTACCGCTACTATGCTGCTGCTACTATGCTGCTGCCACTACTATACTGCCGCTACTATACTGCTGCCAATACTATACTGCTGCTACTACTACTGCTACTATACTGCTGTCACTACTATACTGCTGCTGCTACTACTGCCACTACTATACTGCTGCTACTGTCGCTACTATACTGCTGCCGCTACTATACTGCTGCCGCTACTATACTGCTGCTATTGCCACTACTGCTGCTACCGCTATACTGCTGCTACCGCTATACTGCTGCTACTATGCTACCGCTATACTGCTGCTACTGCCCCTACTATGCTGCCGCTACTGCCACTACTATGCTACCGCTATACTGCTGCTACTACTACTATGCTGCCGCTACTGCCACTACTATGCTGCTGCTACTACTATGCTGCCGCTACTATGCTGCTGCCACTACTATGCTGCCGCTACTGCCACTACTACCGCCACTATACTGCTGCTACTGCCGCTACTATACTACCGCTACTATACTGCTGTTATTGCCGCTACTACTGCCACTACTGCTACTACTGCCATTGAAACACCCAATCAGTATTTCAGATGAGAAAATAAATCAGTGCCATAAAAGAGGGAGGAGAAAGAAGAGGTTTTGATAAATGACAGAGGAAATAACCTCCTTGTGCTCAACATATCTTCCAATGTCCGGGAATTGCCTTGGTTTCCTACATCTAAGTAAATAAGAATCCTGTGACCGGTTTCTTCTTCTGTTTATTCTGCATTATTCAGGAACAGACTCAGGTATAGTTGCTGTGGCAACAGAGAACAAAGGTTACTTGATCCTGAGCACTGTGGGAACTCTGATGTTCTTTAAGGTTTGTTTGAGCAGAGATGATTTTGATGAAAAGATAAACAGGATACCAAGCAGAGAAACTAAGCAAAATTAAACATGATGTCACTCTTCAGGCAACTTTTATCGCAGACTCATTTGCCGATGTCAGGTAACTTGATATCTAATCTATACTATGAGTCTGGGAATCTGGCTTTATGAACCATATAGGAGTAAGCAAGACAACAGTAGCCTATATGACATTTGTAGCAGAAGAGCATCATCTTAATGCTCGGACACACCGGTAACATTTGCCAACCCAGAGTACTTAGCAGCTCTGAACAGAGTGCTGGCCATAATTTGCAATCCAACATGTAGAATTGCACAAAAATGTCAGCAGTCAGACATCCAGCAGCGGGTGGTCCCTAAAATACACCGCGCCGAACGGCAGTCAGACATCCAGCAGCGGGTGGTCCCTAAAATACACCGCGCCGAACGGCAGACAGACATCCAGCAGCGGGTGGTCCCTAAAATACACCGCGCCGAACGGCAGTCAGACATCCAGCAGCGGGTGGTCCCTAAAATACACCGCGCCAAACGGCAGTCAGACATCCAGCAGCGGGTGGTCCCTAAAACACACCGCGCCAAACGGCAGTCAGACATCCAGCAGCGGGTGGTCCCTAAAATACACCGCGCCAAACGGCAGTCAGACATCCAGCAGCGGGTGGTCCCTAAAACACACCGCGCCGAACGGCAGACAGACATCCAGCAGCGGGTGGTCCCTAAAACACACCGCGCTGAACGGCAGACAGACATCCAGCAGCGGGTGGTCCCTAAAACACACCGCGCCGAACTGCAGTCAGACATCCAGCAGCGGGTGGTCCCTAAAACACACCGCGCCGAACTGCAGTCAGACATCCAGCAGCGGGTGGTCCCTAAAACACACCGCGCCGAACGGCAGTCAGACATCCAGCAGCGGGTGGTCCCTAAAACACACCGCGCCGAACGGCAGTCAGACATCCAGCAGCGGGTGGTCCCTAAAACACACCGCGCCGAACGGCAGTCAGACATCCAGCAGCGGGTGGTCCCTAAAACACACCGCGCCGAACGGCAGACATCCAGCGGGTGGTCCCTAAAACACACCGCGCCGAACGGCAGTCAGACATCCAGCAGCGGGTGGTCCCTAAAACACACCGCGCCGAACGGCAGTCAGACATCCAGCAGCGGGTGGTCCCTAAAACACACCGCGCCAAACGGCAGTCAGACATCCAGCAGCGGGTGGTCCCTAAAACACACCGCGCCGAACGGCAGACAGACATCCAGCAGCGGGTGGTCCCTAAAACACACCGCGCCGAACGGCAGTCAGACATCCAGCAGCGGGTGGTCCCTAAAACACACCGCGCCAACGGCAGACAGACATCCAGCAGCGGGTGGTCCCTAAAACACACCGCGCCAAACGGCAGACAGACATCCAGCAGCGGGTGGTCCCTAAAACACACCGCGCCAAACGGCAGACAGACATCCAGCAGCGGGTGGTCCCTAAAACACACCGCGCCGAACCGCAGACATCCAGCGGGTGGTCCCTAAAACACACCGCGCCGAACGGCAGTCAGACATCCAGCAGCGGGTGGTCCCTAAAACACACCGCGCCGAACGGCAGTCAGACATCCAGCAGCGGGTGGTCCCTAAAACACACCGCGCCGAACGGCAGTCAGACATCCAGCAGCGGGTGGTCCCTAAAACACACCGCGCCGAACGGCAGACATCCAGCGGGTGGTCCCTAAAACACACCTCACCGAACAGTCAGACATCCAGCAGCGGGTGGTCCCTAAAACACACCGCGCCGAACCGCAGACATCCAGCGGGTGGTCCCTAAAACACACCGCGCTGAACCGCAGACATCCAGCGGGTGTTCCCTAAAACACACCCACCGAACGGCAGACATCCAGCGGGTGGTCCCTAAAACACACCACACCGAACTGCAGTCAGACATCCAGCAGCGGGTGGTCCCTAAAACACACCGCGCCAAACGGCAGACATCCAGCGGGTGGTCCCTAAAACACACCGCGCCGAACCGCAGATATCCAGCGGGTGGTCCCTAAAACACACCGCACCGAACGGCAGACATCCAGCAGCGGGTGGTCCCTAAAACACACCGCGCCGAACGGCAGTCAGACATCCAGCAGCGGGTGGTCCCTAAAACACACCGCGCCGAACGGCAGTCAGACATCCAGCAGCGGGTGGTCCCTAAAACACACCGCGCCGAACGGCAGACATCCAGCGGGTGGTCCCTAAAACACACCGCGCCAAACGGCAGACATCCAGCGGGTGGTCCCTAAAACACACCGCGCCAAACGGCAGACATCCAGTGGGTGGTCCCTAAAACACACCGCGCCGAACGGCAGACATCCAGCGGGTGGTCCCTAAAACACACCGCGCCGAACGGCAGACATCCAGCGGGTGGTCCCTAAAACACACCGCGCCGAACCGCAGACATCCAGCGGGTGGTCCCTAAAACACACCGCGCCGAACCGCAGACATCCAGCGGGTGGTCCCTAAAACACACCCACCGAACGGCAGACATCCAGCGGGTGGTCCCTAAAACACACCGCGCCGAACGGCAGTCAGACATCCAGCAGCGGGTGGTCCCTAAAACACACCGCGCCGAACGGCAGACATCCAGCGGGTGGTCCCTAAAACACACCGCGCCAAACGGCAGACATCCAGCGGGTGGTCCCTAAAACACACCGCGCCAAACGGCAGACATCCAGCGGGTGGTCCCTAAAACACACCGCGCCGAACGGCAGACATCCAGCGGGTGGTCCCTAAAACACACCGCGCCGAACGGCAGACATCCAGCGGGTGGTCCCTAAAACACACCGCGCCGAACGGCAGATGAATGACAGATCATCATTCGGTGCGTTGTGTGTGTGGTCCCTTAGGCTTATATTGTGTAGCCAAACTAAAGTGAAAATCTTAAGTGTTTGTCAGAGAAACTAAAGTCCTCAACTTGATTCCCAGTGTACCTCCCTTGTCCCCATCAGACTCCCATCTTGCCAGACTGAAACAGATACTAATTTGCTTGACTGGTGGACTTCCCTGGCTGCAAGCACTTTAAAGTGGGGGAGAGATTCAACTTTAGCTAAACAAACTTTCATGCACAAAGGTGTAACATATGAATCACATTTTAATTGCAGCTTCTCTGGGTATTTTTGGCAGGCAGAGCCCACCAGCAGTTGCAGTCAGATTAGAGGTGTCTGCTGGGGTTAGCAGTGTAAATAATAGGATTCACACACACCTTGTTAAATTGTTCTGGCCCTTCACAGGACCTTTCTCACACAATCTACTTTAGGTATGTTACGCTTCATAGATACAGTGCATTCGGAATGTATGCAGACCCCTTGACTTTTTCCACATTTCGTTACAGCCTTATTCTAAAATGGATTAAATAAAAAATATCTTCATTAATTTACACACCACACCCCATAATGATAAAGCAAAGAAAGGGTTTTAGAAATGTGTGCATCCTGTTTCCATTGATCATCCTTGATATGTTTCTACAACTTGGAGTCCACCTGTGGTAAATTCAATTGATTTGACATTATTTGGAAAAAAACACACACACACCTGTCTATATAAGGTTCTACAGTTGACAGTGCATGTCAGAGCAAAAACCAAGCTATGAGGTTGAAGGAATTGTCCCTAGAGCTTCGAGACAGAATTGTGTCGAGGCACAGATCTGGGAAAGGGTACCAAAACATTTCTGCTGCATTGCTGGTCCCCAAGAACACAGTGGCCTCCATCATTATTAAATGGAAGAAGTTTTGAACCACCAAGACGCGTGAAAGGGCTGGCCGCCCGTCCAAACTGAGCAACAAGGAGGAGAAGGACCTTGGTCAGGGAGGTGACCAAGAACCCAATGGTCACTCTGACAGAGCTCTAGAGTTCCTCTGTGGAGATGGGAGATGGTTGTCGTTCTGGAACAATCTCTACAGCACTTCACCAATCAGGCCTTCATGGTATAGTGGTCAGACGGAAGCCACTCCAGTAAAAGGCACCACAGCCCACTTGGAATTTGCCAAAAAGCACCTAAAGGACTCTCAGACCATGAGAAAAGATGATCTGGTCTGATGAAACCAAGACTGAGCGCTTTGGACTGAATGCCAAGCATCATGTCTGGAAGAAACCTGGCACCATCCCTACGGTGAAGCATGGTGGTGGCAGCATCATGCTGTGGGGATGTTTTTCAGCGGCAGGTATTTCAAGTTTTTTTATTAGGATCACCATTTGCTTTTGCAAAAGCAGCAGCTACTCTTCCTGGGGTCCACACAAAACATAATACAGATCATCAATAGACAAGAACAGCTCAAGGACAGAACTACAGGGACTGTGAGACTAGTCAGGATCGAGGGAAAGATTAAAGGAGCAAAGTACAGAGAGATCCTTGATGAAAACCTGCTCCAGAGTGCTCAGGACCTCAGACTGAGCCAAAGGTTCACCTTCCAACAGGACAACGACCCTAAGCAAACAGCCAAGACAACGCAGGAGTGGCTTCAAGGACAAGTCTTTGAATGTCCTTGAGTGGCCCAGCCAGTACCCGGAATTGAACCCGATCGAACATCTCTGTAGAGACCTGTCATTATGGGGTATTGTGTGTAGATTGATGAGGGGGGGGGGGGGGATGATTTAATCCATTTTAGAATAAGGCTGTAACTTAACAAAATGTGGAAAAAGTCAAGGGGTCTGAATACTTTCCGAAGTCAATGTATATAAATGCATCACTGGCACAGTAGAGTGGTACAGAATCATGGGATTAAATAACAGGGACAATCTGTGATTGGTACAACCATTTCTGCATATATAGCCAAAGATATTCTCGGGTCATAAACAGCCACCCTGAATATAAAGTCAAATCAGACTTTCTGTAACAGATTTCTCGATGCTTTGATGAGAACAAGCCATAGGTTCACATGGAATAACTGAGTGGGAGTTGAGCCTGTGAAACACATTATGGGGGTCACACTAGCACTTCACTTCCAGTTTAATACCACTAATGAGAAGAAGGCAGGGGTTTTAATCACTACTATAACGTCTCTGCCATGGTTCAACATCCAGTACTCCAGATGGTGCATGGTTCAGGTAGTACGAGCAGTGACGGCTATTGGCCTAACTAGTCCTAATAGATTCAAATGATTTGGACAGACAGGCCACCTCTTGTTCAACACAACAAAATGGCCTGATCATCTCAGTTGAGCCATAAATGAAGGTTCTATAAGTTGTTTAGTGTAAAACAGACGTGCAAGCCAAGTCATTACAGTGCTTGAGGACTGCTGCTGCAACCAAAACTTTAGTCTATTTCAAAGTTGAACACAGCTTGGTTAAAGACGCACTATGGAAATGTAGTTGCCAGTTGCAAACGCTATGCTTTTAGTCATGATGTTGACAAGAGTGCCCCTTTGTCCAATAAGATAAAAAGGCAAAAGTTCCATATAGGCCTCTTTAATGTTGGTAACTCTAGATAACGATTGCTTTCTAATACTGTTTGCAACTATACTGGTCTATTGACAAGATGTTGGCATGTCATGTGACTGGAAGGGTACATAAATACTCCCCCAGACAGACACACAGGCTCACTTATGATAAACCCTGTCATTTCCTGGAACAGAGCAGGAGTTTACCCAATTATAAACAAGCTGTACGTATTGTACACCACATGGAACTACAGCACTGTACAACATTCCACGCTTCCAAAAATCACATCACACATGCGTGTTTGTGACATGCTCCGGATACAACAGGTGTAGATCCGCCATCAAATGCTTACTTACAAGCTTTTTCCCCAAAATACAGAGGTAAAAAGTAAGACAATGTGCGAATAAAAATAGAAAATAGTAATGCAATAAATAACAATAAGAAGGCTGTATACAAGTAGTACCAGTACTGAGTCAATGTGCAGGGGTACCAGGTAGTACAGGTAATATGTACATGTAGGCAGGGGTAAAAGTGACTAGGCAATCAGGATAAATAAGAAACAGTAGCGCATGTGGAGAGTGTGTGACAACTACAAACAGAGAATAACGTTTAAGGTTAAATAAACAACTACAAACAGAGCAAGATAAGAACGTTTTAGGTTAAAGAAATAGGTTAAAAATAGATAGTATCTACACAGTAAATCAGGAGATTTCACAGTCTCCTTCTCTTGCGCTCTGATAATAAAAAATGTAAATAATAAAACACGGAGACTAAAAGTTGACAGACCTTGAACAGATTACTACAATTCATTACAGATGTATTCTCTTTCCAGTATTAGCTTCAGGCTCTGAAATAAAATACTGAGGTTAGATCTAGGTTTCCATCTCCATCCTTATCGATTTGTAGCAATGTGATTTACATTATGTTTGGTAAGCATTTTATTTGTTGCGGCCCCCAGGAACTGACAGCCAGTGAATACGATTTCCCCCCCCACAGTAGTGATGCAGCTGCACATTGTGTCGGTTCAACGCTGGGCATCTGCAGCCTGCTGATGGGTGACAGCCCAACACACACAGGCAGGGCACATCATGGAGACAATGGAGGCACATCATGGAGACAATGGAGGCACATCATGGAGACAATGGAGAGACATCATGGAGAGGCACATCATGGGCTCCATTTTTATTCTACAACAAATGCTTTTCCATTTCCACACATTCATACCACGTGGTACCCAACTTTACAGCAGTGTTGTAGTGTGCAATTCCCATCCAATGTAAAGCACTGGGATTAAAGAGAAGCTCTACATGCAATCCATTATCATGTATAAGTTCTACTACAGCCTTGATGTGTCATGACTCGTGGCTCCTCAACTAAGTGGTCAGAGGCCTATTTATTCAAGCTCTGACTGCATTATTGGCACAATAAGAAATTGAGCTGAAGGGAACCATAAAGAGACATTTTGATGTTAGTCATCTGTGTCTAAAATCAGATCCTGGACCTCGAGACAAAATGATTCATACAGGCCAACGAAAGACAGGAAATGAGGTCAACAATCCGACCGGTTTCATTTCCTGTGAATATGCAGAGCGACTTCACCACAGTTAAGAGCAGCAGTTGTTTTCACAGTAATGTGTATGGCTCCTGTCCTTTATAACCTTGTGATTGCACTGCTTTAATTCACAATATTGAGATGTCATAATAAAATGTGACATTTTAAAGCAGAGTCGAGGACGCTGACCTAGGCTTTCTGTAGTGGGCTACTCAACACATCACAGCTGCTACTCAGACTTTGTAAGTTGATGTTTTGGGGTGTGAATTTAACACACCGGTCTTCAGTGTTGGAGCTGAGGAAACATTAGGCAAGACATAAAAATATATAAATAAAAATATAAAGATACTCATTTGCATACAAGGCTCATATCTCATACTTCATCTACAGTACATGTCTTTTTTGCCCAGAACCAGGTTTCTAAAGTTATGTACGTGCTGTACATCACCCTTGTATGGTTTTCTGGATGATTCAGTGCCATTACTAAGTGAGAACTGACTGGCTCTGAAAATGGCATTCGGTCCGATACTAGAGGAATCTAAATCACAGCTCAGTCCAAGAGTCTAGCACATATTACTATTTATTATGAACCTCCAAATGCCTAGACAAGGAATTTATACACCAATTCATCATACCACAAGGAAACAGGCAGCACTTGCTTTTATCACTTTTTTACAGCAACAGTTGATAGATGTGACCACTGTGTCATTGTCTACAGAGAATGGTAGCCAATAGGCTGACTGATAATTGAAGAGGCTCCTCTCGACCCCATTCAGGAAATAGCCAGGCTGAATCCCAAATAGCACTCTATACACCAAATAGTGCACTACTTTTGACAAGATCCCTATTGGTCCTGGTCAAAAGTAGTGCACTATAAAAGGGAATAGGGTGCCATTTGTGACACAACCCCAGCCCCAAGGTTATGTTTGCTCATAAAAAATATGTTCCCTGGAGTTACGCAAAACACATTCCATGGACCTGACTAGGCCTCAGAGCCGACACAGTGAATATTTACTCATCTCATGAGAGAGACCCATGTCAGCTAACGCACATAGCTAGCTGGTATATAGCTTGGCCAACACCAAAGTTTCCAGGCAAATCCAGAGGGCCATTCTTAGTGTGGCTGACACCAAACTCCAAGTCCTCCTGTCTTCAGAGTCTGGAAAGGCTATTTTGATGTTGTCGGCACGATGCGTTGACAAATGAAGGGGATGTGCTTTTTTACTGATTGGTTCTCCTCAGTGTCTTTCTCACTCAAACCAACGTGGACAAAATAGTTTGACAACCTTGTTTGTAAAGCTTTTAAATCTCAACCGTTTATCTTTACCAATGATGAAGACACGGAGGTCTCATGGTATGGTGGGGTCTGCAATATAGGCCAACTTTGAGCATCTCTTGAATGTTTTGGCATACCCTATAGACACTTATACACATTGTACATCCATCTAAGTCCATTCCTCCTCTGAACTGCTAGTTGTATGGGTTCATGCAGGAATCTAACCATCACGTGACTGATGAATATGCAGAGAGAGAAGAGTATAAACTACGGTTTCCCCCAGCTGGCTCTGACTCATAAATCAGTAGCCAGCAACAACCACAGCTAAACCCACCCGTGGGGTTTACAACCTCAGCTAAACCCACCCGTGGGGGGTTACAACCTCAGCTAAACCCACCCGTGGGGGTTACAACCTCAGCTAAACCCACCCGTGGGGGTTACAACCTCAGCTAAACCCACCCGTGGGGGTTACAACCTCAGCTAAACCCACCCGTGGGGGTTACAACCTCAGCTAAACCCACCCGTGGGGGTTACAACCACTTTCTACTGTAAGAAAGACATCAATGTTTAAAACCACAGAACCGGGCCTCGGGACAAGACCCAGTCGTCCAACACATGATGCACCTAAATAGGCTTGAAGGACAAGAGAGGATGGTGGTGCTGAGGGGCTGTGCTGCGTCTGGGCTCAGCAGCCATGAAGATGGAGAAATAAAATGGCAGTATGCACAGTGGGAAACCACCCCCTCTCTGCGGCTCACTGAAACCAACCCCTCTCTGCGGCTCACTGAAACCAACCCCTCTCTGCGGCTCACTGAAACCACCCCCTCTCTGCGGCTCACTGAAACCAACCCCTCTCTGCGGCTCACTGAAACCAACCCCTCTCTGCGGCTCACTGAAACCAACCCCTCTCTGCGGCTCACTGAAACCACCCCTCTCTGCGGCTCACTGAAACCAACCCCTCTCTGCGGCTCACTGAAACCAACCCCTCTCTGCGGCTCACTGAAACCACCCCTCTCTGCGGCTCACTGAAACCACCCCCTCTCTGCGGCTCACTGAAACCACCCCCTCTCTGCGGCTCACTGAAACCACCCCCTCTCTGCGGCTCACTGAAACCAACCCCTCTCTGCGGCTCACTGAAACCACCCCCTCTCTGCGGCTCACTGAAACCACCCCCTCTCTGCGGCTCACTGAAACCAACCCCTCTCTGCGGCTCACTGAAACCAACCCCTCTCTGCGGCTCACTGAAACCACCCCCTCTCTGCGGCTCACTGAAACCACCCCTCTCTGCGGCTCACTGAAACCACCCCTCTCTGCGGCTCATTGATCAAGATGAGCGAGTGGAGTACGTCTGCTCTGTGTGGCTGGGACACGCAGGCTGCGGCCCAAATTACACCCCATTTCCCTATGTACTGCACTACTTTAGACCAGGGCACATAGGTAGTACACTACATAGGGATTATGAGGCCATTAAGGAGGGAGACTCAGCCTCAAGAACAGAACATACCCCGGATGGCAGCAGCGAGGGACAGCTCTACAGTTACTAGGATGTCTAGGAGAGGTGGGATACTACAGGCAGGTAGAAAGCACACCCAGGGTCAAAATAGAAAAATGTGCTTTTTCAAATACTTTGAGGATTTTATGGAGCATGCAATGAATAGTGTGTCAGATGGGCAGGGTTTGACCTTTTGGGACAAGTCCCTAGAATCCATAAACACCCTCCAAGGAGGCATGGTCTGTCCTTTCTGAAAGACAAGTGGCCTCTCGATTCTCGCTAGTTGTGCTAATATTGTGCAGTTTCTAATAAAGTAGCAAGACTATTATTAATAGGCAGAGGCTGTTCAACACAGTGGAGTTAATGAGGGGTTATGACAGGACAGAGGCTGTTCAACACAGTGGAGTTAATGAGGGGTTATGACAGGACAGAGGCTATTCAACACAGTGGAGTTAATGAGGGGTTATGACAGGACAGAGGCTATTCAACACAGTGGAGTTAAAGAGGGGTTATGACAGGACAGAGGCTGTTCAACACAGTGGAGTTAATGAGGGGTTATGACAGGACAGAGGCTGTTCAACACAGTGGAGTTAATGAGGGGTTATGACAGGACAGAGGCTATTCAACACAGTGGAGTTAATGAGGGGTTATGACAGGACAACACAGTTCAACACAGTGGAGTTAATGAGGGGTTATGACAGGACAGAGGCTATTCAACACAGTGGAGTTAATGAGGGGTTATGACAGGATAGAGGCTATTCAACACAGTGGAGTTAATGAGGGGTTATGACAGGACAGAGACTGTCCTGAGGCTGACAGGAGAGGCTGTCCTGAGGCTGACAGGAGAGGCTGTCCTGAGGCTGACAGGAGAGGCTGTCCTGAGGCTGACAGGAGAGGCTGTCTTGAGGCTGACAGGAGAGGCTGTCCTGAGGCTGACAGGAGAGGCTGTCCTGAGGCTGACAGGAGAGGCTGTCCTGAGGCTGACAGGAGAGGCTGACAGGACAACACAGTTCAACACAGTGGAGTTAATGAGGGGTTATGACAGGACAGAGGCTATTCAACACAGTGGAGTTAATGAGGGGTTATGACAGGACAGAGGCTATTCAACACAGTGGAGTTAATGAGGGGTTATGACAGGACAACACAGTTCAACACAGTGGAGTTAATGAGGGGTTATGACAGGACAGAGGCTGTCCTGAGGCTGACAGGAGAGGCTGTCCTGAGGCTGACAGGAGAGGCTGACAGGACAACACAGTTCAACACAGTGGAGTTAATGAGGGGTTATGACAGGACAGAGGCTATTCAACACAGTGGAGTTAATGAGGGGTTATGACAGGACAGAGGCTATTCAACACAGTGGAGTTAATGAGGGGTTATGACAGGACAGAGGCTGTTCAACACAGTGGAGTTATTAAAGGGTTATGACAGGGCGAGTCCCAGAGGACAGTAGCCTATCAAAGAAATCATTAGAACGGACATAGAACCTCTTCCCATTCTAGTGATTCCATTTCTATGTAGCCAGGCCAACGAACGGAGGTACCCTCCCTACTACAGGTCCCATACTGTGTGCCACAGCCAACTACTTTTTTTAGAGAAAAAAATCATTACATGACAAATAATACCTGGTATTCTGTTAATGTAGCACTTTGGGCCATATAGGGAAAGTGGATCTAGATTTAATAAAATATAGCCTATGCATGATATGTCTTGTTACATAATTACATTAGGCCAACATGTATATGGAATAATGATATATTCTCAGCAAAGAGAACAGCTAAATGTCTAAATCTAAAGCTTTCATTTAGCTGTCAGTGAGAAGATAACTGCCTTGACATATCCTGGTAATTGTACTCTAGTCTGAATGTGGTGCTAGTCAAACTACTGCTGCCTCTGTTCTGCCGGGACAAAAGAGTCCGTGAAACGCCCGAGTGACAGATGAAATCACAACACAGACCATTCTGAAGGCCATTTTGTCAGAAGACAAATGACTAAGCAAGTGAATAGCAGGGCTGGGATCAATTGAAAATGAAGGCAGTCAATTCAGAAGGTGATTTTAATTTAAAATTCAAAAATTGAGAAAAAAATTGAAATAGCTTCTACTCCTCAGTTTATTGAGAAGTCATTGAAAATAAATGCAGTTTTTCACATATTTAATTGTTATTCAAGTTTACTTCCTGAATCCGAATAGGCTACATAAACTGGGAATAGATAGAGGACAACAACTTCTAGTCCCAGCCATACCCTGCATACAGCACTGTAGCCTCCACATCAGGACAAATGAATGAGGCATGTTTATAGCCTACAGTTAGCAACACTGCATAAAACATTTTAGCAAAGGGGAGCTATTCACATTATGGATGGCGTGTGTCTGTGGGGCGAGGAGCCAACTATGAGCAGACCAAGTGCAGGTGTGGTCACTGAACCTAAGCACAGACGTGGAAGGTCTTCAGAACAAAGGACCAAGTTCATTCTGTGACCTATTATGCTTAGACGTAACCTCAACAAAACTGACCACAATAACCAAAACAGGGTGGAAAAAGGGATTTTATAAGACAGCCTTTAAAAAAACACATAGTTTTTTTTTTTTATATATATTTTTTAAACAGAGTGGAGCTTTGCAGTCTGACAGAATCTCTCCATGTAGTTATTTTTTTTAGGTCTGGCTTTTCTCTCTGCTTTTAAACTTTCTCTCTGAAATTCCTCTGACACGGCCACATTTGCTTTATTTGTTAGAAAGTTAAAAGCATCTCTAAAGCATTGGAGATAACGCAGAATCTGACTGCCCTTGAGTGTCTGTAGGAGGGGAGTTAAGCTCAGTCCCATTTAGCATCAAACACTGTACAGAGAACACAGGGTTCTTGGTGTGTAGGGTTGAGAGAGAGAGCAGGGCTGCGATCAGAGCAGTGCTCAGCAGGGAGACATTTGCATGGAATAGGGAGTTACTACCTGAACAGATTTGAATTTTCTGTTGAACTGGGGGGGGGGGGGGGGGGGGGGGGTCTGGAAGGGAGAGGCTGGAAGCAGGAAAAAGGAGGGAGGAGGGAGAGGCTTTAGTGTAGTCTGTGTGTGGCATTGTAATGGGCATCACGCATCATTACAGCACAGCCACTCCTCTGACCCAGAAACCCCTGCTTCAAAGACTCCAGAGGAAATGGACAACAGATAACTAGCTCAAAAAACAAAAACAACAGCCTGTCTGAGAAAAGTCAAACTGAAGGAACAAAAGTTAAGTCACGTACTTCTATTACTGATAAGACTCAGTAAGGTGAACATATCTTATGAGTTACAATTTGATTGCTTTAAACTGTCATTGGCCTTTACTTGTCCTTCTGCAAAGTGTTTCTGGCAGAAGGAGATGAATGGAGAGTATGGGGATTCAGTAGCAATCTCCTCAGGGTTTACCCGAGACTTATCTGTGATAGCCTGACACTTGTAGACGAGTCGCGCCTGCAGCCGACTGCCTAGCTCTCCCCTCGAGCCAAGGAAGGTATATCCACAGGGCTTCTGGCTCTGCTCTGGGCTTAGCTAGCTAGAGCTGATAACTCTGCCAGATTAAACATGGCAGTGGAGTCGGTAGAGACTGCGGAGGAGGAGAACGTCCTTCTCCCCTCTGTAATTACAGCAGACGGAGGAAGGCGTCCGTCTGTCACATCACACGTCTGTGGGACGTGAGTAGTGGAACAATGAGGGAAGGAACATCCTCAGTCCTCACAATCACTATCAGCACCAGGCCTGGCTGTGTGACACAGTGAAAAGTCAGACTGAATCCTTCTTTAACCTTGTAAAGACCCATGTAGGCTAGATACTTCAGTAACACATTTGACTGCCATGTGGACTCAAATAAGTAAAGTGGACCAGACAAGTGTGGTTGAAGTGCGTGAGGGTCTGCACATGCATTAGGCATGGGTAAAAGTTGTTATACAGGCCTCAGATTATCCTGGAATAAAGTCAAAGCCTACAACTCCCTTACATATGTCTCCATTATAAAGCCCTCCACTGCAATACCACTGGAGCCCAAGATCTGTACTAGCCCTTCCTGCATATTCTAGGTTATATCCATATAGGGAACTATCAAAACAGACTGTTGATGATGGAACAGACCAAATCACAGTCAACAGCAAAGTTCACACAGGTTATGCAACTTACACTACAGGACAGAATGGGGACGTTCTCCCAAACCAAAGCAAATATATTTTGGAGGACAGTGTCCCTCCCTCCCTACCATAGACAGTTTCTATTCCTCTTCATCGGGAGAGGAGATGCTACATAAGACATTTTGAGGGCTCCACCTCGACAACACTCATCTAAGCTTCCATGTAAACTACATAAGACCTTTTGAGGGCTTCACCTCGACAACGCTCATCTAAGCTTCCATGTAAACTACATAAGACCTTTTGAGGGCTCCACCTCGACAACGCTCATCTAAGCTTCCATGTAAACTACATAAGACCTTTTGAGGGCTTCACCTCGACAACGCTCATCTAAGCTTCCATGTAAACTACATAAGACCTTTTGAGGGCTTCACCTCGACAACGCTCATCTAAGCTTCCATGTAAACTACATAAGACCTTTTGAGGGCTTCACCTCGACAACGCTCATCTAAGCTTCCACGTAAACTACATAAGACATTTTGAGGGCTCCACCTCGACAACGCTCATCTAAGCTTCCATGTAAACTACATAAGACCTTTTGAGGGCTCCACCTCGACAACACTCATCTAAGCTTCCATGTAAACTACATAAGACCTTTTGAGGGCTCCACCTCGACAACGCTCATCTAAGCTTCCATGTAAACTACATAAGAACTTTTGAGGGCTTCACCTCGACAACGCTCATCTAAGCTTCCATGTAAACTACATAAGACCTTTTGAGGGCTCCACCTCGACAACGCTCATCTAAGCTTCCATGTAAACTACATAAGACCTTTTGAGGGCTCCACCTCGACAATGCTCATCTAAGCTTCCATGTAAACTACATAAGACCTTTTGAGGGCTTCACCTCGACTACGCTCATCTAAGCTTCCATGTAAACTACATAAGACCTTTTGAGGGCTTCACCTAAGCTTCCACGTAAACTACATAAGACCTTTTGAGGGCTCCACCTCGACAACGCTCATCTAAGCTTCCATGTAAACTACATAAGACCTTTTGAGGGCTTCACCTCGACAACGCTCATCTAAGCTTCCACGTAAACTACATAAGACCTTTTGAGGGCTCCACCTCGACTACGCTCATCTAAGCTTCCATGTAAACTACATAAGACCTTTTGAGGGCTTCACCTCGACAACGCTCATCTAAGCTTCCATGTAAACTACATAAGATGACTTGAGAAGTCAATGTTAAGACCTCTTTTCACCCACTCAGTGGTTAGAGTGTCTGCCCTGAGATTAGAAGGTTGGGAGTTCCATCCCCCACCGAGTCATATCAAAGACTGGGACCCAATGCATCTCTCCTTGGCCCTCAGCATTAAGGAGATAGATTGGTGGTTCGGCCCTGTACTAGACTAGTGTCCTCTCCAGGAAGTGTACTGGTATATCAAGCTGCCTCACTACAGAAACAGGAGATAGGCTCCTGCTCCTATGAGCCGTTACAACTCTCAAAAGCCAAGGCTCATGCAAGGCTACTTACTTATTAGGCAATGTAGGTCAGAACTCTGAATTGTTTTAAGAGAACAGAACGGTCTCTTCTTTAGAATCTTTTGTTGATGACATCAATTACCAAGTAGCACATGATTGAGTGCTCCTCCCTGCCTCATGACTGGATGACTCGGAGTCAGGACAGGACACAGCCA
This sequence comes from Salvelinus namaycush, assembly GCF_016432855.1. Lineage (NCBI taxonomy): Eukaryota > Metazoa > Chordata > Actinopteri > Salmoniformes > Salmonidae > Salvelinus > Salvelinus namaycush. The sequence continues at coordinate 69,321,393 of NC_052311.1, read as the reverse complement.
GTCACTCACACTGCTGTGCTAATGCATCATTGACATCTGACACACAGCAGCTAAAGACAGTAAAAAACACTCACACTCAGTGTACTGCCACTGTGACTCATACTAAGATTACTGTCACAATGTTTCAATCAATTAACGTGGTACTGGAATGCTTGGATTAGGGACTTTCCAGAGAAAAGTAAAAGCTGTTTTTGCGGTCGCTAAATGAGTCACCTTCCATACAGAGATGATATCTATTGTAAAGTGGTTGTTCCACTGGATATCATAAGGTGAATGCACCAATTTGTAAGTCGCTCTGGATAAGAGCGTCTGCTAAATGACTTAAATGTAAATGTAAATGTAAATATCTTCAGAACAGAATGACGCATCAGCACAAGCCCTGTAGTAGAGCGGAGAACAGAGACAATACCGTTTCCCCCTTGTAGCCAAGTGTTCTGTTGGCCTAGTCAAAGTTCAGAATAATAGGAAGTGAGGTTTATTTCACAGAATGACGTTCCATAGTGTCAGTGTTTCCTAGGGATCCCAGTTGTGTTTTTCCTCTGTAGAGATGACAACTCAGAAAAGGCAGACTTACGTCAGCAGAGAGAGCTACAGCTACGTTCCTTCCTCCTTACGCAATCTGGGACCCAGCTCAAACAGAGGAAAGGGGGATACCTAGTCAGTTGTACAACAGAATGCCTTCAACTGAAATGTGTCTTCAGCATTTAACCCAACCCCTCTAAATCAGAGAGAGCACAGAAGAGAAGCATTACTGACAGGGCATGGCACTACCGAAAGTCTTAGAGGGCTGGATCTGCTATAGAAGTGTTGAGGGATGCTAGTGACTACAGAATAGTCTCAGAGGGCTGGATCTGCTATAGAAGTGTTGAGGGATGCTAGTGACTACAGAATAGTCTCAGAGGGCTGGATCTGTTATAGAAGTGTTGAGGGATGCTAGTGACTACAGAATAGTCTCAGAGGGCTGGATCTGTTATAGAAGTGTTGAGGGATGCTAGTGACTACAGAATAGTCTCAGAGGGCTGGATCTGTTATAGAAGTGTTGAGGGATGCTAGTGACTACAGAATAGTCTCAGAGGGCTGGATCTGTTATAGAAGTGTTGAGGGATGCTAGTGACTACAGAATAGTCTCAGAGGGCTGGATCTGTTATAGAAGTGTTGAGGGATGCTAGTGACTACAGAATAGTCTCAGAGGGCTGGATCTGTTATAGAAGTGTTGAGGGATGCTAGTGACTACAGAATAGTCTCAGAGGGCTGGATCTGCTATAGCAGTGTTGAGGGATGCTAGTGACTACAGAATAGTCTCAGAGGGCTGGATCTGTTATAGAAGTGTTGAGGGATGCTAGTGACTACAGAATAGTCTCAGAGGGCTGGATCTGCTATAGAAGTGTTGAGGGATGCTAGTGCTAAACTCCTAAATCAACCACTAGTACATCCCCTACTCCCTAGTCACTCCTGTAGATCTGAGGGGATTGAATAATGGGAACGTGAGATACAATGAGGGATCCCCTTAGGTGTAGTACTCATTTCAGAATAGATTAATGCTGACAAAACTGTCAGAATGTGACAAATCTCCTTGTCAAATCAAACAAAGAAACATCCTACCAGAGCAAATTCATAGCCCTCTTGCTAACAGAGCAGAAGCTTAGATAGCTAACGCTCTTCTGTCTATAGCAGAGACAGGATGAAATGGCAAATCTCCACAAAGAGCCCTCATCCAGGCAGTAGTCTCATCCCAAATGGCACCCCGTTCCCTACATAGTGCACCTCTTTTGATCAGAGCCCTAGGGACCCTGGTCAACGGTAGTGTACTATATAGGGAATAAGGTGACATTAGCGACACAAGCAGTGTCCGGTCATGACTAATGAGAAACTCCATGGACACGGTTCACAGTGAGCTCGGACAAATGCTGTGTAACTGGACAGAACCTTACAGAATGATCCTCCTCTGACTGACATCCCATTGCCGTCCCTGCCTTCTAATTGGCTCCCAGGGGAGAGGAGATTCAGGCCTTCACGCTGCCCTTACAGCACACACAGAGCATGTATCAAACCTATGTTAAATTAGTCACCCGCTCCCTCCCTACCTCTGACAGAATACCCTAGTCCTGGTCATACCTCAGTGCATCTGTTGGGGGAAAGTGATGCCTAGTCTATGGATTTGTTGGACTGGATGTACAAGGGAAACAAATGTGACAAATGGCAAAATGGGAGAGGATTGGAATGCTTCACAGTGCAAAAAGCAGCCCCATGCTGTTAATACATGTTTCAATAATAATAATTTACTCCATTTTTCGATCTTGTCTCATCGCTTCAAATCCCCAACGGGCTCAGGAGAGGCGAAGGTCGAGTCATGTGTTCTCCGAAACATGACCCGCCAGACCACGCCTCTTAACCCGGAAGCCAGCTGCACCAAAGTGTTGGAGGAAACACCGTTCAACTGACAACCGAGGTCAGCCTGCAGGAGCCCAGACCGCCACAAAGAGTTGCAAGAGCACAATGGGCCAAGTAAAGCCCCCCCGGGCCAAATCCTCCCCCTAACCCAGACGACATTGGGCCAATTGTGCGCCGGCCTATGGGCCTCCCGGTCACGGACGGTTGTGACACAGCCTGGGAGCTAACCCGGGTCTGTAGTGACGCCACAAGCACTGCATCGCCTTAGACGGCCCACCACTCGGCAGGCCCTTTTAGTACATTTTAAAATGTTGGAAATGAAATAAGACTGCTAATATGGGTGATTCTTAATGGGACAATTGATGGGTACAACCATCATACTACAGTAGTAGTAATGGGACAATTGATGGGTACAACCATCCAACTAGTAGTAGTAGTAATGGGACAATTGATGGGTACAACCATCAAACTAGTAGTAGTAGTAGTAATGGGACAATTGATGGGTACAACCATCAAACTAGTAGTAGTAGTAGTAGTAATGGGACAATTGATGGGTACAACCATCCAACTAGTAGTAGTAATGGGACGATTGATGGGTACAACCATCCAACTAGTAGTAGTAATGGGACAATTGATGGGTACAACCATCCAACTAGTAGTAGTAGTAATGGGACAATTGATGGGTACAACCATCCAACTAGTAGTAGTAATGGGACAATTGATGGGTACAACCATCCAACTAGTAGTAGTAATGGGACAATTGATGGGTACAACCATCCAACTAGTAGTAGTAATGGGACAATTGATGGGTACAACCATCCAACTAGTAGTAGTAATGGGACAATTGATGGGTACAACCATCCAACTAGTAGTAGTAATGGGACAATTGATGGGTACAACCATCCAACTAGTAGTAGTAATGGGACAATTGATGGGTACAACCATCCAACTAGTAGTAGTAATGGGACAATTGATGGGTACAACCATCAAACTAGTAGTAATGGGACAATTGATAGGTACAACCATCAAACTAGTAGTAATGGGACAATTGATGGGTACAACCATCAAACTAGTAGTAGAAGTCTATAATAATAAAACTGTGGTGCACATTAATGTTATAACTGACTTGCCTAGTTAAATAAAGGTAAAATAAAATAATTATACAAATGTTTATTTGATCCGTGCAACGTTAAAGGGGATCCCATATAGATCCCAACAAAGAATCTATATGGGATCCCCTTTAACGTTGCACGGATAAAATAAACATTTGTATAATTATTTTATTTTACCTTTATTTAACTAGGCAAGTCAGTTACGGGACAGCCTAGGAACAGTGGGTTAACTGCCTTGTTCAGGGGCAGAATGACAGATCTTTTTTACCTGCCAGCTCGGGGATTCGATCTTGCAACCTTTTGGTTACTAGTCCAACGCTCTAACCACTAGGCTACCTGCTGCCCCAGGTAGCCTAGGAAGGGGGTAGCAATTTATACAAATGGTTTAGACCCAATGGGACATTTCTCGTAGCTTACCTGTTCTGGGTGCTCGCTGCCGATGATCTCAGCCACAGTGTTGAAGGAGTCAGCGTCAGGGAAGGTCTGGGCGTTCATGGTGAGTCGGACCACAATCCTCTGGCCTCGCTTAGCCATCCTGGCCATCATCATGGCGTCTTCCACTGTGATACAGGCGGTAGGGATCTTCTGCACTCCCTCCTGGTAGTCCTGCCAGCCTGTGTGAGAACTGCAACACAGAGAGAGACCCATGTTAGAAATTATCAGCAGAAATAGGGCACTGTACTACTTTTGGATTCCCATAAATGACTTATGACACACTTTCAAAAAGTCAGTTTAAAACAATATAAAAAGGTGTACTAGAGGAATACAAGTATACGGAATACACAAATAGCTAGAAATGTGGGACAAAAATGACATGCAGTCAGACTAGACAGGAAGAGAGATGGCAACATGCAGTCCCAGCCTTAGTCAAGCATTCAATTAATTGGCATTATAAGGGAAGGAATACATTGGATCATTGTGACCCATCCAGTACCTGTTGATGGAGAAGGGTGTGATGGACCGGATGAGAGTAGCCACAGCTCCTACTTCAGCTGCCTGGGATGCCCCAAAATCCCTGTCCTACACAGTCTCCTCATAGCTGACAAAGGGCTGGTTATACACCACGATCTTCCCAATGGCTTCCTTCTGCCTTTTTTTCAGCTCCTCAAAAGACTCCACCACCAGCACCTCTGCTTCAATGCCTGAACCCGAAGAAACCGAAAGCCACAAAAAAAGTGACATGCATGGCGCAACGGTCTACGGTACTGCATTTCAGTGCTTGAGGCGTCACTACAGACACCCTGGTTCGAATCCAGGCTGTATCACAACCGGCCATGATTGGGAGTCCCATAGGGCAGCTCACAATTGGGCCAGCGTCATTCGGGTTTGGCCAGGGGTAGGCCGTCATTGTAAATAAGAATTTGTTCTTAACTGACTTGCCTGGTTAGATAAAAGGTTATGTAAAAATACATCAGCGCACCAGTCGAAGATTCATCTAAATATCTACACCTTGGCTTGAGTTGGGCCTTGCAAATAGTGGCAACACCATCAGCATTGTCTAGGCTTGAGTGATAGAACTCATCGCTACAGAACACAGGGGCAGCTCCAAGATAACAGAATTACGCTGAGACTCCAAAACCATTGATTTAAACGTTTAACAAACCATACAACTCTATGCACAATGACTACAATGAACAATTCACACAGTAAAAAAACAAAAAATAACACTTACTGGAAAACAGATGCAAAGTTTGGTAAATGAATTACAGTAAAAATATCCCTCAGTTTTATTCTCTTACCAAACTTTGTATCTGCACAGTTCTTCCTGTAAATGTATTTTTGTAAAATGTTCAGTGGAAATTGCTCAAAGTAGTCCTTGTGTATAGAGTTCTATGGTTTGTTAAACTTTGAAATCAATGTTTTTTATTTGGTATACATTTTTAAGTGAAAAATATTGAGCGTAATTTCATTCCCGTGGAATTGACCACAGGCCTACCTCCTTGGGGTGTAGCCACACTGCTGCCCAGTCCAAGGATGGCCATGGTGTGGTTCCGGGGCTGTAGCATCATGGCGCTCTCCTCTCCCCTGACCCAGTGTGGAATCTTCACTGGTTCTAGATGTAAGTTCTCCAGCCCATCCTGTTTCAGGGCACTGAACATGTACTTGATAGCCAGGTCCAGGTTCTTAGAGCCACTGACACGGTTCCCTATTGTATCTGTGAAGTCTGCCAGTCTCTCATAGGAGCGGTTCTGGGCTTTGCCATACACAGCCAAGTCTATGATGCTCTTGGCTACCTTTGCATAGCTGGCAATTTCTTTAGCAGTCTCTGGAAATGGCTTTCCACCAGTACTGTGTGGCAAACAGCTACAATGGAAAAATGTGGCCAAAAGAGTCAGTGAGAAAAGGCCACATTGTTTTATCTGCCGGCCCTGCATCTGGAGGCAGACAAGAACATATTAAGGTTATTTACAAATACTTTCCTCGTGACAACAGGCTATTTACGCTAATGCACAGACTACACTACATTTCCCTAATTTGCTTAAAATATGACAGCACGGTACACGTGCCAGCGTTTACTTCATTAATGGAAACAGAAACGTATTGAGGTATAGCAGCGACTAGTATGGGCGGAGAGGAGCTCCGACGCAACTCATTAAAAAAAAAAAAAAACTACAGATTTCAGAGACATTGTTCCGTGTAATTGGAGGCTATTCTTTGGGTGCTCAAATCATTATTTTTTTTAAATTAAAACAAATGTGACGTCGGTCCATACCAGTATTAGAGTTAAGTCGGCTAATTGATGCAGTGAAATGCATAGCAAAACAAAGACGCAAACCACAAGCATCTGTATAGCTAACGTTATGTCATTCGTTGTGATTCCTAACTAGCGAAATATGAAAGGACTTTTAAATTAGGACACGATAAAAAAAATATAAAAAAAATCCTTCCTCTGCAGTTAGTTGGCAAATTGCTGACCGCCTTGACAGATGGAATAATTCACAATATATGTTATTCCTTCTAGCTATTTATCAATTTCAAAATAACTTGAAATAACTTGAAATAACGTGATATTTGAATGACTACGGCAACTCAGTAGGGACAGACATGCGTTTTCACTTTTGTTAACAATTCCATTTTGCTTTGTTTTTGTTTCTTTACCAAATTGTGATAAAAAATATATATTTTAAAAAATGTAGTCTGCTCTAATTATTACCCTTGACGTTTACTGCGGACATTTTGCTTTTCTTTCTGCATGACTTGGCATGAGCAAACATTTAGCTCACAGCAGCCTGTTTGTTTAGTGTTTTGATCAGAGATCGCAAACTAACAAAAGCTGTTTATATTTTTAACATTTTATTCCAGCTTGCACATGAAATCTGAGATACCACATATGGTATTTGTGCTGCAAGTTATATTCTTACATTTACTTTGTAACAGTGTCAACATTCCAAAGAACACAGACACAATATGTTGGAGCCTTATCAGAAATACAACCATTTCAGAGAGAAGAAACCACATTTGATTACTATTTAATATTAAGCCACATTGTTTATTCAGTAGTGTCTCCCATCATAACATACAACACTGCTTTTGTAACACTAAGTTGCCATCAGTATCCTGTGCTTATATTCGTGACTACTACTTCATCATGCCACTTAGAAAACATCCTTTGTCTCAACAGTATATAAAAAAAAAACTAAAAAAAAAAAAAAAAAAACTTTCAGAATGGTAGGCACTTCAAAGGCTTAAAACATTTGTGAATATACATCAATATACTTGAACTAACATTATTTCTAATATGTAATATATATATAAATTAATATATAAATTATAGTACAGACATTATACAGATGCACCACTGACTTAAAGGTAGTCAGCGAAATTGTGTTGCACAAGCAGCACTGCAGATTTCAATGAGCAAGATTTCACTCAGTCACACATACAGTATTTGCACATGTGCATGGGTTCCCTTCACCGCACGCTCTTACAATGTGGCAGCCACGGGACCAAAACAGCGGAGAAGTTTAGCCTCGCGCTCTAACGCTCTTAGTTGTGGAAATTGACCCACTATGCCGTTTTACTTTATGCATCTACATAATTTAGCTGAGTCTACCTTTAGAGTCAGGACTAAAGGTAACAAAATAAAATAGGGAGATTGTGTTACATGTGATAAATGGCAAAAACACTGTTCCAAGTCCAAGGAAAGTCTTACTGTAAGTACCTTTATTCAATAATTACGTACCATGAGAAAAACACATCAACCCAGTGATCATAGAAGTAATTTTTTTAGGGAAGAGGAACATTGTTCTATAGTAGACATTCATAATTCTTTACAGATGCTAAAGAGGGGGAACAGATAAGTAATAAGGTACACCATGTCCTGTTCACTGAGACTAAATCACAAATAGCACCCTAGTCCCTATTTAGTGCACTGCTTTTGACCAGGGTTCATATGGCTCTAGGGTGCCATTTGGGAAAGCGCCCTGGACTTTCGAGTCTGACAGATTTTCAGTCAAAGTTGAAACGGATATTACAGAGAAGTCCGGTGTCCCATCTGTGGCTAGAGTAAATCACTATACTAAAGTCAACTGAAAAGAGTTGAGCGCATAGGACTGTTCATTAGCATTAGTTCCCCATATCTAGCAAGTCATCATTTAAAAGCTGCAGATAAATGAAAATCAGCTTTTATATCATAAATTGGTCAGAAAAGTTTTGCAGGTTTGTTTATAAAACACCCAAGTCTTAACATTGCATTGTGATCAGAGGAGAAAATTCATGGACCTAATAGTGAAACCTACTGAAAAGGTTCCTCTATATTTTGGGTAACAGAAACTGGAACACAGAGTACATATAGCAGTGGAGGCTGCTGAGGGAGAATGGCCAGAACGGAGTAAATGGAATGGCATCAAACACCTGGAAACCAGGTGTTTAATACATTACCATGAGGCCGTTCTCCCCAATTAAGGTGCCACCAACCTCCTGTGATATAATGCACTCCTCAAAGCACGTGTCAAACTCATTCCACGGAGGGCTGAGTGTCTGCGGGTTCACTCCTCCCTTGTACTTGATTACTAATTAATCAAACACCTCACCATGTTGTCTAGGTCTTGAGAAGAAAAAACAAAAACCCAGACACTAGGCCCGCCGTGGAATGAGTTTGACACCCCTGCCCTTAAGAGTAGCATTTAAAAATCAGTGTTTCTTAACTCCAGGCCTCGAGTACCTCCAACAGTACACGTTGTTGTAGCCCCAGACAAACTCACCTGATTCAATTTGTCAACTATTCAGGCCCTCAAATTGAATCAGGCAAGTTTGTCAGGTTCTACAACAAAAATGTGTACTGTTGGGGACTGGAGTTGGTAAACACTGCTTTATATCAGTAATGTTTTACTAGAAAGGAATGTCCTTTGCTTTGGCCAGATGACATTGGGTAGTTATGGAATCCTGTAATTCATTTCAGACAATGACAAGAAAAATAGCATAATAACAAAAAAAAATGTTTTTTCATCCAAGTTAAATTGGAGACCAGATTGCTTTGAGACTAGAAACATTACATAACCTCAACATGAAAAACATAAGTTCATGAAAAAATGCTATGCTATGAAAAAAATCAAAAATAGAATAGCTATAGGACAATTATATTCTGTCATTTTTATTTCAGTGACCTTTTAAAAAAGTTGTTTTTCCTTCCTTACAAATATGTACCTCTACAGTTAGAAAGTAGTCCATGACAATCTATGAATATGTTTCACGTTCTCACATGACAAGGAAATTCTCCAACCGTTCTAATGATCCAAAACATGAAACATTTACAATAGCCCTGTTTGGCCTCATTAAGGAAAAGTATATATTTGCTATATGAAAAAGCTCCTTGAAACACTTCCTCATTCAATACCATTTCAACCAACAGCATGCGAGGAGGGCCCTGCTGTATGAGATGTTTTGTATGCATCCCAAATGACACCCTATATGGTGCACAGATACTGGTTAAAAGTAGTAAGTACACTATAGAGGGCATAGGGTGCCATTTGGGACACAGCCTTCGTCTTTATGTTGCTCCAGAGGTTTCTCCTCATAGTGACGGTGGTTGTTTCAGGCATAGAACTCCTTGGTGGGGGCTTTCTGATAGGCTGAGCTAGGGGCCTTGCGTTCTCCAAGGACGTAGCTCCCCTCATCCTTCTTCCTCATCCTGTAGACCAGGAGGAGGATGAGGAAGATGGCGAACAGCAAACCTATAACCCCGCCAGCTATCACCGCTGGGGGGGGGGGGGGGAGAAGAACCACGTCAGAAGATGCTTATTGATCAATGATTCAATACAAGTGATTGGTGTTGACAACCTTGCTAGAAGATAGTGTTAATAACAGTCAAATCAGATATGATAGACCTCTACCAGATTGTGTGTGGGGCAAGGTAATTACCCCAACCCGATTAATGATACGATTGCGATGTGTTGTCTCACCTAGCTCTAAGATGAATGCACTAATTGTAGGTCGCTGGATAAGACAGTCTGCTAAATGACTAAAATGCAAAGTAAATGTAACCCCATTACCTTCTGTTAACGTGGATGAACAATAAAGAGGGAACTATGATTGCTTTGTATCAAATGTTTGGCAACAACTCACATTGAGAAATTAATGGGAAAAAGCACCCTGATAGCTGCAGTCTAGTGCATCAAAGTTAAGATCAATGGACTAATCAAATATGAGACGGAGCCGACTCAGGAGGAGTCACAATTATACTCTTCATTCATAACATGCTTTCATTGTAAAACAATCCCGAAGTGTTGTTGGTTGCTTGACTCAGTCTCCTTCCCTCTGCTATCAAACGCCAAGACAAAGAGTCTGTTTTTATTGATTCTGAAAGCAAAGTCTAGAGTTACCCAATTTAAGACAGAGGCCATGTTTCAGATCCAATCTCTGATAGTGGGCTGTATTGAAAAATGATCTCTTCAATTGGAACTTATAGATTTCAGATGACCGTTTTGATGAATCATTATCGTAGTGTGTATCGCTTTTTTGTGTGATGTTTAACATATGTTGTCTGATGATATTTTATTGCTTTCATTATGCTCAGGTCTCATTGGAAAAAGAGAGATGTTAATGTCAATATGATCTCCTGAATACATAAACCAGAACATACCTGCTAGGACCTCTGTCCTCTGGAATAGGTTTTCAGAGTGTACATCGTAGGGTGTGTCTGCCTCGTACAGCAACCCGGAAGCACCGGTGGTGCTGGGAGGAGCTTCACTACTGATTACAGTCTCCTCTGTCACGTCCAGAGACCGTTCAGGGACCTGGGTCTGACACACAGACAGAGGGAGAAAGAGAGACTTCGATTTTCACAGCAACTATAAAACCACAGGGATAGTATTAAGTCCTTGCCATGCCAGCAGTGCGAGGCGAAATGAAACAATCACACCACCGGCTCAAAAGCCCACACTAAAGTCAGTTAAAAAGAGAGGCATACCTCTGTTTCAGTCTCAGTTTCTGTCTCAGCTATTTCTGTGCTCAGGTCAGTGACTGTAAACATCTCCACGGCGGTTGAAAGTTCTGGTAGAGAGTCCTGGGTTGGCTCTGCTTCAGGAGCGGCGAACACCCTTTTCACTTTGACTCGCTCAGTGACCTCACCGATAGCTGAGGAGGAAAATAATCTAAAATGTATTGACCCCAAAGAGAAATTTGGTTCGCAGGCAGGGCTAACATGATAAACAACAAATCACAACAATGCCAGTGCTAATGGATTCACTACTAATGATAGAGGCCCTTTTCATAATGAGTCGACCAATAACGTCACACAACCCCTGTCATACTGACTCAGAAATAGACTGCAAGCCAGATCTGTTTGGGTGTTCTTGTACAGTACATTATACAGTCTATGGTTCAGTATCACTTCAGGTTAGGGTATATGAAATAATGACTCATTCATTATTGAACGTCTCTCTACATGACATGTGCTGGGTAATTAACATAGTCTTGGTTGACTGCATGTGAAACATCTGTGCTTTCACCGCCTCCGTAGGTCCATTGTGATCCTGCAGTACCAGTGTGCCCTAGTAGTCTAAACAAAGTCAAACGGTTTCTGTGCACCGTCTAGGACCTTCGTAGAGCCAGTACAATTATAGCTTTACATACAGCTAAAACAATTAACATGGCATTATCAGGTTGCTATGTAAATGACATTAGGAAACAAGGGTGAAATATTTTAGAAGGTAACCATTGCTTACTCATATCACCGGACCCTGAGCCAGAGTTGTAACTGTCGTCGTCTACGGAGTCTCCTGATTGGTCATCCAGGTACAGGTAATCCGACTGGGCCGAGATCTGTGAATGGAGAACAGATTAAGGAAAAAGTGTCTCCAACATATAAACTGAATTCTACAGGTACCCACATGCTATTTAGGCAATAAGGCCTGAGGGGTGTGGCATATGTCCAATATACAACGGCTATGCACGCTGCAACGCAGAATACAGCCTAGATACAGCCCATAGCATGTTGGCCATATACCACAAACCCGCAAAATGCCTTATTGCTATTATGAAATAGTTCCACATAAATAGAACAGTAAACAAGAGCGTTTGCATCATACCCATGGTAAATTGTCTGATATACCTCAGCTTACCTCTGATTCAGAGGGGTTGGGTTAAATGCAGAAGACTCATTTCAGTTGTACATCTGACTAGGTATCCCCCTTGATCAGCATCCAGGACCCATAATACTACTCAATAACTGATCACATGACAAACTATTCCCAGTGTAGATTTCATGCCCTTAAGATTATACAAACACTTTTCACTGTGGAGGATATCCATGCTGTTTATTTTATACAGGCATTAGAAGCGCAAGAGCAAAACAAATTTGAAAGAACCATGCTAAGAAAATCAAGACAAATATTTTGGGAGACATTTTTATTAATCTCACAGTTCCCTGGGAAACAAACAAATGAACAGAAGCAGGCATCTCATGAGCCTCCCCATTACCTGAAATACCACTTAGAAGCTATGAAGGCCTGGATCAAATCTTCCCATTTTCTGAAGCAGAAACCAAAGACAATGTATCAGTCTTCCTGTAATTCCTCTGCATGTGGAGAGCAGGTTAAAACAGGAAGGTGTCATTGTCTGACTGGCTCATCCAATCCCAAGGCAAAGTGTTATTGTGAACAGAAGAATGAATAAACAGAAACTACTTTTTAGGGCAGGAGGCTGCTCTCAGAGCAGATAGAAGCATGTAGTCTGACTCTCTGAACCCTGGATCCTTCTAGTCATCCCTCCCAACACCCTGCATTCCTTTAGATCTCTGGCCCACCACAGTAGCCTGGTGGCCACCTCTTCAACTAGCCTGTCAGGGCTCATGGAAATCACCATTCACAGCCACTGATGCTCACCAAGACGTGTGATGTTTCCACACAATTGTGCTTCCCAAAATCCCCACAAAAGCAATACATCTGACAAAAGGTACTAAGGATGCACCCTCTGTGTGCGCGCGCACGCACACACGTCGAGGTCTGCCTTTTTGCTCCGCTGATGAATGTTGACACTAAGGAGCCTGGTTCAATTTTCAGGCCTTTGTTCGTGAAGGAGAGGGGGGGGGAGTGACAGACAGGGGTGATGTAAGAAAAAGGAAGGACTCTTGCTTCAAAGGAAGCAGAGCCTAGTACACAATAAGAGGACAAGTCATTTCAGACTCACTGAAGGAGACAGATGCTTCAAAGAGCACAACAATGGCTCTGGCTGAAAAGAGGGAATACCCAGCTAGATGGAAGCCAAAGGAAAGGTCTGACTGGGATCACTGAGGGAAACAGTTCGAAGCCACTAACTCATATCAACCTCTGACTAACATTTCCTTTTGGAAATAATTGTCATCTGTACAAAAACACATCTTTGGTATGCCATTGTGTTGTGCTCCAGTGGTCTTTCAAACTGTCACACACAGTGAATCATCTTTTGTTTGCTATGCAACATACTATAGAGAACGCAGCAGGCAGAACATAAGACAGAGGAAGCGATGATCAAAGTAATCCAGGAAAACAATGTATATAAAGGGCTCCCATGTCAACTAATGTTAGAAGACCACAGTGCTAGTTAACGGTGTTAGTACACATTATGCATAACCGTGGTATTCAAACGAGGCTGCAATGAAAACTAATGGGACTGTAGCGACTGCGTTGGCATCAAAATCCAGTGTAAGCTACGTTTCTATTCAAGCGTTGATTGACATGGTAATGGACCAATAGTATTGGAGAAAAGATCAAACAAACAGACCCCTCTGACACTGAGCGTTGACACGTCACAATGGAACGTACAGTGGTGACTAATCCTAGAAGACCACATGTACAGTATGGTATGACTGGAGTCACTGATACCTACTGTACACTATGGTATGACTGGAGTCATGAATGACTGATACCTACTGTACACTATGGTATGACTGGAGTCATGAATGACTGATATCTACTGTACACTACTTCTGTTTGCCAGCCATGAAAACACTTCAGTATTTAAAAGTATTTGACCCAGATATACTCAGCTGATTTAGCCTCTGAAGCAGTCAAGTGTTATGACAAATGTCAAGTTGACCCCAAACATCCAATAGAGATAACATTGTGAGAACAATGGAGACTCTCAGGGTCAGCCGGTGACCATACAGTAGTAGTCTAGTCAGTGTGAATACCCAGCCACTGCATCATGAAGTACAACATCAATACAGACTCCCAGACGTTAAACAGCCCTGATCATTTCCTCCAATGCCCTTTGTTGTTCAGGATTAGTCAAGGACTCAGATCAGGCCCCAGTACAGTACAGAGTACAACTGGCTACTGAAAGGCCCTATTTTCATGCTGCCGGAATTCCACTTTCTTATTAGATAGTAGTGTTAGCCTGTTCTTAGATAAAGCCTAACCTAAGATTGTCAGGCTCTGTTTTCCAGAGGCCGATGTGAACACACGAGAGTATGCTATATGATTAGTCTCTGAACATCTTTGCACCTAGCCCACACGTAGCATACATGCCTTGACAAAATACACTGTTCAAGATGTGCGGATCAATTACTTTCCCATCTTAAGAATAGAACGGACTATCTAAAGCAGTGGTTTATGGGGGTTTCAACAGCATCATATGGGGCTGCCTCAACTCTTCAGAGAGGGAGAGCGAAGAGGCGATGAGAGAACGATGTTTGCAGCAGTACGATGTGGTGGTGAATAATATCTCTCATTCCAAAACAAACTGCTGTCAGACATATGAAGGTGAGCCTCACATTCCTGGGCCAAAGTAGCAGCACAAGTGAGGTATTGTGCAGGGAGCTGAGGAGCTCAGGACTGGGCTTTCAGGCTGTGCCAAGTCTACAACTGAAAAGGAAATACTCCCTCTTCTCTCCCTCTGCTCACTAGCTAGCTCCTTCCAAACAGCCCAGTCAGCCAGCCACTACTAAAGGTTTGAATCATTAAGGTATTGTTGTTAGTGGCTATCACAGCAACATGCTGGGGACATGTCAGCTAATCATGTCACCCTCCTCCTCCACAGGTATAGTTGTAAGCTATAATGATGGGAAGAGAGAACCTGCCAAGATATGACCAACACTGGACTTATGGGGCTTTTAAAAAACATTCCAGGCAGATCTAGGATGACTACCTGATATGAATGTAATCTCAACATGAAAAACATTGGATTCCCTTTGAAAGTCGTCCTCCATGCCCTGAAGGCCTGGCTGTGTTGTTTCTCAGCATACCCCTGTCGGACAGCCAGAGGAAAACAGGACGTTCTCTGCTGATTACATTCACACATTAAATAACAACCAACGCTACTGGCAACACTGCCCATATATATCGTCTGTCAGCATCACCCAATGACAGCAACCAAACAGGTCTACCAAGACAATAACCCAGCATGTGGACCAACCGTACAGGAGCTCTCTAGTAACCAGCTTCCTTCCACAGTGCTGGGAAGCAGCACAGATGTGGGTTACAATATTAACCCACATCTGCTGAGGGCTCAGCTTCATGCAGGGCACAGCAGCTCTAGGCTACATCCCAAATGGCTCTCTATTCCCTATTTAGTGCACTACTTTTGATGGGCCCTGGTCAAAAGTAGTGCACTACATTAGGGAACAGGGTGCCATTTGGGATAGATACCTTGCCGATGTAGTAGCTGTCCAACCAGCTGCTGACATTCGCAGCCCCTCAGGAGTACACAGGAAGAGCATTAACTACTAGACGGTGCCAGCGCTCCACCAGAACTGCTGCCTAACAGGATAAACACAGCCCATTCAGACCAGAGGTATGCCTGGTATTCTTCATACGATTCAATAAACACAGGTGTGGTACTAGGGCTATGAGGCTGGGATATTCTACTGGCCTGGGTCTTCTTGGAGGGGGGCGGAGAGCGGACTACTGGAGTCAGACATTCTGGGGATATTTGTTTTATTGACTGTACCTGAATGGCGGAACTAGATCTAGTGTATGTTATGAAATTATATCAGAGAGTGACAACCAAATTATGGTGAGATTACATGTGCTAGTTTCAGAGTGCACAAAATCTGAATTTGTCAAGTGTGGTCTTTCAGAGAGACGTTACCACTACTCATCAGAGCTTCTTATACCCCAAGCCTCTCGCACTGCTGTCTACGCCTTGGGACAGGTCATCATTTTAAAATAGGAAATGTGTTAAGTAATACTTACCTGTATAAATGAAGATTAAATAAAGACATTAACTTTGGTCCTTGGGCATAATTGAACACTACAGTAGTGCGAGTATGAAGTAGTTTACTGTGGTGTGGGACCCTGTGTGAGCTGGGTCTGCGTTGCGTTGCAGGATTTAGGCAGTAGCTCTCTGGAATGACCACTTCATGTCCAGCACATATTAAAAAGGAAAACATCTAACACAATACTTTGCAATAGAGAAGACTAATTTGATATATAATTATTCTAGGAAACTTTCAGAGGTAAGAGTTCGGAACAGAAAATTTAACAATCATTTGTAACAAAATCCATTATTTTCTGCCTCCGTTTTCCATCCAGGTAATCACGGTTTGAGACTTTGTCATATTCCAGGGATTACCAGAGCCAAGACATGAACAGGGGACATGAGTGGGAGTTTCAGGAGTAGCCAAGGAAAAGCAAAATATAGCTAATGTAAAGCAGATATATTGAGAAATTCATTGCATCTTTCTGTTAATGCCAGAGTAAAACAGCTGACAGCAAATGAGTCTGCACATGAAATCACTTCAAAAGACAGGATTACTAAGCAATTACTGTCTAAATTCAGGCTCAATGATAATTATAGTTTTTCACAAGTTCTTAAACTGTACCCCAGGCTTGGTCAGACAGAGAAGCTATGGATCTGTCTGTGTTTGTGGTATTCGTTGACGTGATGCCACCACACACACAGCTTTAAGGCCTCTACACTGTTTACGTGCGTAGATCACGTGCATGTTCATAGGTGGAGTCATGAGGGGCCCAGACACTCACTCTAGCTAGCGACGACATTTAAAAACTTCTGGATCACGTGTAATTGCCCGTTTACAAATACTAGCTAGCTACACATCCGGTGTTATGCTTGTAACTCTACTTTAAGGATTAGAAATATAATTTGTTTAAAATATATCTCTTAACAATCCAGATACAAATGTACTTTCCGGATTTAACTAGCTACAAAAGCAAACATGTCTGCCTTCAAATTAGAAGAGCTTGAACTGCTCTTACTAGTGGTTTGTTTTTAATTTCTCACGAGGGAGAAAATGGCATGTTGGTCCACTGATCACTACAAGAGGGGACAATTGAGAATACATGTCTCTAGTCTGACCTATGCAAAGCATTGACAAGGGAAGACATGTTCAGTACTTTTGGATGTTTTTGGCAATTGGCAGCACACAGCAAAAGCATTTGCCATCATCAGCGAAGCTTGCCAGGCTATCTGGCATGTCTCGAAGGCAGATTTTGTTGCTTATCCCTCAGTAGCAAAATGTGCCGAAATCGCCTAATAATTCCAACGATCCCAAAACTCTCAGTTGTGTAGGAGCAGTCGAAGGGAAACATATTCAGATCCGAGCTCCAGCAAACTCTGGTAACGAGTCCTACAACTACAAGGGATATTTCACAATAGTCCGGTTGACAGTCCGCAATGCAAAGTACCGCTTCACCATGGTCGACGTGGGCGCATTTGGTCGGGAGGGAGATGCGGACCAGC
Organism: Salvelinus namaycush; assembly: GCF_016432855.1. Lineage (NCBI taxonomy): Eukaryota > Metazoa > Chordata > Actinopteri > Salmoniformes > Salmonidae > Salvelinus > Salvelinus namaycush. Next base: position 69,303,772 of record NC_052311.1, on the reverse strand, counting down.
TGCCGACACCAAGGCCAGAGTCCTTGCCGATGATCCAAACACTGAGCCCATATTCCCGCTGAAGGTCAACATGATGCGACCATATCCAGGTAAAATGCTGTAAATCTATATGACTTGTAATATTACCATGTGAAAATCATACCAATGTGAATAGAAGTAATGACATGCCTCACATAAAAGTGCTCTGGCATCCCAGTAGGAGGATGGGGGCCTATGTCCCAAGTATAAACTACAGTCGTTACAGTACACATATGATACCCTTCATGTTCCTGTTCGACACTAATGACATGCCTCTTTATGCAAAGGTTCTTCAGGCCTTGATGATGCCAAGAAGATCGACAACTACAGTGACTCAAGAGCCAGAAGAATTAGTCCTGAAGCATGAGACAGACCGCTGGCCCATACACCACACCTGGGTTAGAACAAATAGCAACTAGATCATGAACTAGCATCAGTACCAAATGAGAGCAGACATCTGAGCACCTGAGAGAGTTATCACTATAAAAGAATCTCATGTGGACAGACTATTTTATTAACACAGATTACTATAAAACAGCCAACACACTGAGTGTACAAAACAGTAAGAACACCTGCTCTTTCCATGACACAGACTGACCAGGTGAAATCTATGATCCCTTATTGATGTCGCTTGTTAAATCCACTTCAATCAGTGTAGATGAAGGGGAGGAGACAGGGTAAAAAATTATTTGAGACATGGATTGTGGATTGTGTATGGTCTCGTGTGGCAGAGCATGGCGCTTGCAACGCCAGGGTTGTGGGTTCGATTCCCACGGGGGACCGGTACAAAAAAGTATGAATGTATGTAATTGTAAGTCGCTCTGGATAAGAGCGTCTGCTAAATGACTTAAATGTAAAATGTAAATGTAATGTGTATGTGTGCCATTCAGAGGGTGAATGGGCTAGGCAAAATATTGAAGTGCCTTTGAACGGGGTATGGTAGTAGTTGCCAGGCGTACTGGTTTGATCGTGTCAAGAACTGCAACACTGCTGGGTTTTTCCACGCTGAACAGTGTCCCGTGTGTATCAAGAATGGTTCACCACATCCAGCCAACTTGACACAAGTGTGGGAAGCATTGGAGTAAACATGGGCCAGCATCCCTGTGGAACACTTTCGACACCTTGTAGAGTCCATGCCCTGACAAATTGAAACTGTTCTAAGGGGAAGGGGGGGGGGGAAATACACTCTCAGCGGTTCAGGACGACAGCTAGCCTAGCGGCTAAGAGCATTGGGCCATTACCCGAAAGGTTGTTGGTTTAAATCCCTGAGCAGACTATGTGAAAAAGGTGTTGGTGTGCCCTTGAGCAAGGCACTAACCCTAATTGTTCCTGTAAGTCACTCTGGATAAAAGCATCTGCTAAATGACTACAATAACAATCTTGACTTTTGTTTTCTATTCAGTTCTGATAGCTGTGGGCCAAGTCAGGCTCCCTCTGGATCTAGAAAAGGATCCCAAATGTACTGTTGAAACTCTTTGACAATCTGTGACATGCTTAGCAGTGTTCCATAAAAACACAGAAAATCCTCAGCAGAGAACGAAAAATCCCCAGTGTCGAAAGATCAACACAGGCTCCATGAGAAACTTCCCTCCCTTAAATCGTCGCAAAATATAAATCATTGATTTAACCCAAGTGATAGAACTCAGATTCTTCAGATGGGAGGTAGTGACCTAAGTGGACAATCTCAGACCCTTTAAAAAGACAACACAATAAACAAAGCTGTCAAACCCCACAAGTATTGGACCCAGCAACAAGCTCAACCCCACAAGTATTGGACCCAGCAACAAGCTCAACCCCACAAGTATTGGACCCAGCAACAAGCTCAACCCCACAACTATTGGACCCAGCAACAAGCTCAACCCCACAACTATTGGACCCAGCAACAAGCTCAACCCCACAACTATTGGACCCAGCAACAAGCTCAACCCCACAACTATTGGACCCAGCAACAAGCTCAACCCCACAACTATTGGACCCAGCAACAAGCTCAACCCCACAACTATTGGACCCAGCAACAAGCTCAACCCCACAAGTATTGGACCCAGCAACAAGCTCAACCCCACAAGTATTGGACCCAGCAACAAGCTCAACCCCACAACTATTGGACCCAGCAACAAGCTCAACCCCACAAGTATTTGACCCAGCAACAAGCTCAACCCCACAAGTATTTGACCCAGCAACAAGCTCAACCCCACAAGTATTTGACCCAGCAACAAGCTCAACCCCACAACCATTTGACCCAGCAACAAGCTCAACCCCACAAGTATTCAAATCAGTTCTGATTTATCACATACACATATTTAGCAGATGTTATCGCAGGTGTACTGAAATGCTTGTGTATTTGACCCAGCAACAAGCTCAACCCAGCAAATATGTTTAAAATTCCAGACAAGCTTTGGTGGACAGATAAAAGGCAAGCCTCTTACAGAGCTGTTGAGAGAGAAGGAGACAGAAAGGGAGCTGGGGAAAATGAGTAGAAATACCAATGGAGCACAGCTCCACTTACATGTGAAGCTGCATGACTCCCAGACCAGCCCTATCCAGTCAGCACTGATCAGTTCAACAGTACATACTCTACCCTGTGTACTGCATGCATGACTAACACTGGGGAGGGCCTCCCTCCTGCTGACAGGAAACATTTAAAATCGTATTTAAAATATTCTCAAATTAAGGTCAGACAGAAAATACCACCACTTAGGATCTTGTGTGAGATTGCAGTTCCAAAGGAAATAAAACTGATTAGTTCCTGTTTCGCATTGATAATATCGTCATCACAGCTTGTCGGTCTGTCCTTCTGTGCATCAATTAACCCAAGAGGGTCAGGAGGACATAGGACATGTGGATTCAGAGTCCAGATCACACCGTCTTCCACATCGACGGTCACCTCTGACTCACATACAGCTTCAGTGGTGTCTAAAAATAACACTAATATCTATTGAGAGCACATCTGCCAGATACATACAGTACAAAAACATCTGGAGTGGGTGTTTTTGTTTCCGGGAAACCGTTATGGCCATATATGGAGGTAACGCAAGGCAAAGAACATTTAGTACGAGTCACATCTATCAGCAAAGAGCAGACAGGGGTATTCTCTTTGGATGCTTTTCAACTGGGTAAACAAAGTTGGCTGGCATAACACCACAGCAAGCTGTCAGTATACACCGTCATGGAACATCTTGCGTTTGACCGCGGTCCACGCTATTCTAGAAAATGTTACATTAAGGTTAACTTTCACTCTAGGATGTATGATCAGAGTAGCAATGATCACAATTCCATGTACAATCAAATCCACAAAAAAAAAGAGAAGTCCAAACATTTACTAAATCTTCAGGCATAGGCTGCATTTGTCAAGAAAGGTTCAAAACTAACATCTCTTATTATTGACCTTCAGATCTGAGCCAAACAACCTACAGTTTCATTATCCAGTTGACAACTTCAGGGCTTCATAGATACAGAGCAGCCGGTGTGTACATCAGAACGTTTCCCCTCTCACAACACAGCCGTCTAGTGCCTTGCTGCCTAGCCACCCCCACGTTTTCTCTGATAACTTTACATTTGCTAAGCTAATTGAGGCAGGGGAGGAATGAGAGTAGCAGTCAGTACTGAAGCTGCGGTATGTGACCAGTTTCCATCCTCTCAAGAAATCCTATTTGTCAGGCTAGTATTTCATTACTTTTCTCATTCAGGATTTCCATGCATATTTCTAGAGCCTTGATCACAGACAGTACATCCAACTCCAGATGTTTCTATACTGTTGATGTTATTCCCAACCATGCCTTAGTATTTGATGTGGTACATCTGTATGAAGCACTTTCAATGACACAACGTTGGTGATGATATGACAAGTGATGTCATTTCCGTTCCATCTAATCAGTAGATGTTCCTTCACTGTTGACTTTAATACCAATCAGGTCAGATGTCATGGTGCCAGTGGTATAGTACATGAAGTACTTTCAGTGACAAATCGTCAGTGATGATATGATATTTGGACATCTCAGTTAAGTCTAGATCAATCTAGAGCAATAGTTCCTCTGTTTCCGCATGAACAAAAAGATAGATACTGATGGAGGTTAGAGTCCGGTCCAAGATGTAATGAATTAGAGAAAAGTGCTGCCTCTCAGAGCTGGTGTTTATGTTTTGTGCTGAAAAATGGAAGGGGATGAGCAATGGTGGTGTCTGAAATCCTCAATGGACCAAATACAGTCAAAGGCTCTAAATGAGGAGTCTGACCTAATGTTAGAGGGGAGTGTGGGGCATGCAGCCTTCACCACAGTTAAACACACATCACCCTAAAATAACTTCATTCACCCACCTTCACTTTAGTAGAATGCCCATAGGTTGATACTGTCAAAAGTACTACAACTATAGAACCCTGCAATACATTTCACTTTAAAATCAGAGATGAGGGCCCTTGCCTTTATTGATTTTTGGTTTCTAAAACAATCCAGGTTGGAAGGCTGGGGCTAATTAACACAGATGCAAAACTGCTGCTTCATAGCAATGGCCATGTTAGTTAGGCAACGGCATCACCGTGCCAATGATAGAGCCATGTCTACTGTAGTGGCAAACGGAGAGGAAAAGTATACAAACCTATAAAATGTTTCATTAACTCCACTGATGGACAATTCAGTAGTTGTTCAACGTGTCTTTCAATAGGAGGTTATTGGACACTTTATAAAAGGCAACACAGATGCCTGTGTTCTCAGCCTGGTTAAATGTAACCATTTAATCTGTTTTGACCAAGGAACAGAGACGACTGTAGTTCCACACCGCCTCTTAAATCATATTTGACCATTGTGGAATCAAACTGTAAAGAAACTATTCGATGATGAATTTGGCTTTATACAAATATTAAAATCATACCACGTGCCTTTCTGGCAACTGTAAAAAGGTATCTTTATCATTTGGGCCACAATGTGATAAGACTTCAGTCATATGGTTAGCGCACAAGGGAAAGAAGGGAATACATAAATAAGGGAATAGTTACATTGACTTCTTTACTTGTAAAAGTAGCCAGATAAATTACTCGCAGAGGTTATGAAGACCGCGAGTGAGACCAGCATGCAAAATAGCCTACATCGAAACCCGTTAAAAAACATTTCAGCAACTCCTTACCGCGCGAGGTTTAACAAAACACATTTTAAATATTACTTTCTTTGTCCTGACAACTTTACTCACCGTTTCACTCATAAAACAGGTCGCCACCGCGAGAGTCAATAGCATCCAAGTGTTCGTCATTATTCCTTTGGAAATAACAAACCGTGGCAAAAAAAATAGATATATTAGCTAGCGCTCATACAAAAAAATGTAATTATCTTCACAGTTGTAGACACCACTCTCTCTCCCAGATTATACTCTCCCAATCGATTTATTCCAAAACGAGCAAAGCTAGATCCTCCCCGCTCGATGTTTCTCTCCGAATAAAATAGTTTATTTCCCGTTTTCCTAGTACTTTTCTACTGAAAGGGAAAAGCGGAAGCACGCGCTATTACATGTACTGATGCGCCCAGCTTGGAACGCAACATTCATTGCGGAAACAAGGTAGTTAGGAAAGCGTCTTCTATAATTGGTTGACAGATACTTGGAACATAAAGAAGCGTCATTCACTTGAGTGTGCAGTGATAATTTAAATTGACAATTTGACATAGCCACAAGTGAATGAGTTATGATAGGCTAGTAGAGTATGCCTACACAGGTTATGAACCATCCGGATATGATAGTCCCATCTCACTTCTGACACCAAAGCAGGATTCCGGGGTAGCATAACACCTCACAATACAGTGAAAGGTCTAAACCAGGGCTCTCCAACACTGTTCCTGGAGAGCTATCGTCCTGTAGGTTTTCGCTCCAACCCTAACCTAGCACAACTGATTCTAATAATGAGCTGGTTGGTAAAATGAATCAGGTTGTAGGTTTTCTCTGGGGTTGAAATAAAAACGTACAGGAGGGTAGCTCTCCGGGAACAAGGTTGGAGAGGAGCCCTGGTTAAACCTATTGTTTTCACATCAGTGGAGATGAGAAGGCGCCACTCAAATGTTTAGATCAGGGGTGTCAAACTCATTCCATGGAGGGCCTAGTGTCTGCGGGTTCTGGGGTTTTCCTTTCAATTAAGACCTAGACAACCAGGTGAGTGGAGTTATTTACTAATTAGTGACCTTAATTCATCAATCAATCATATACATTGGAGGAGCAAAAACCCGCAGACACTCGGCCCTCCATGGAATGAGTTAGACAAGTGGTTTAGATGTACTGTTGTCTAGAGACTTAGATATTGACTTTACTTAAATAAAACATAAATATATGAATACAAATGTAATAATGTGACGATCATAGAACAAAATAAAGCTTATCGTGTAAATAATACTTTGATTATACCTTGCTCAGTGTGGCAAATTGAATCTAATATTTGGTCTGATTAGTTCAGTTTTGCTTCCCCCTGTTGGGGGAAGTTGATTCGTGCAAACACAAAAAATATGTGCCTGAATGACGATGTCATTATCAAAGTCCATGCAATTGAGATTTTATTAAATAATACATAACAGCTCAAAGGCATGTTTTATGATGCATCAAAAAGGTTCATATTGTTTGAAGACACACAAATGGCACAGAAAAACATGACTGCTGTCCTAACATTATCTGTTTAGACCACGGTTTCCCAAACTGCATATTTCGTTTTTTGCCCTAGCACTACACAGCTGATTCAAATCATCAAAGCTGGATGATGAGTTGGTTATTTGAATCAGCTGTGTAGTACTAGGGCAAAACCCTGGTTCATACCGGCAAATGAAGGTCCAATTGTGTACTATGGAAGGTAAATTGTATAATGTATGCAAAGCTATAATGAGGAATAGTAAATCATAGAATCTGTCTGGATTAATCTCAAAATGCATTGGAGAAGGTCTGGGGGGGATCTTGGACATTATCTTTCAATATGGTTGAAGGTCTGGGAGGGGGAACTTGGACCTTCTATTTCAATATGTTTGAAGGAGAAGGTCTGGGAGGGGGAACTTGGACCTTCGATTTCAATATGTTTGAAGGAGAAGGTCTGGGAGGGGGAACCTGAACCTTCTATTTCAATATGTTTTGAAGGAGAAGGTCTGGGAGGGGGAACTTGGACCTTCGATTTCAATATGTTTGAAGGAGAAGGTCTGGGAGGGGGAACCTGAACCTTCTATTTCAATATGTTTTGAAGGAGAAGGTCTGGGAAGGGGAACTTGAATCTTCTATTTCAATATGTTTTGAAGGAGAAGGTCTGGGAGGGGGAACTTGGACCTTCTATTTCAATATGTTTGAAGGAGAAGGTCTGGGAGGGGGAACTTGGACCTTCTATTTCAATATGTTTTGAAGGTCTGGGAGGGGGAACTTGGACCTCCTCCTTCAATATGGTTGAGAAGGAAGCGAGGCTAGGAGAGAGGATGAGTGGAATTGCATAATGACAATTTAAGATACAGCCAAACTAATACTTTTAGCAGGTAATCTGACAGGAGATATTTTCTTGATTCTTCTGAGGAGTGATGTTGGGCTGATGTTGTGTCAAAGTAGTCATCCCCACCGGTTCATGTCAATTATGTGAACATTACAATGTTAAGTGCTGTAGTTGATAAGTATACCGCGTTATGATAAGGAAAACATTTCACGATGTATACACATCTACATAACACATGATCAACATTCATAAAACCACTAGTGTCGACTAGTGATGCGCGGGTTGACTCATAACCCGCGGTTATATCTGCGGAGCGACAGGTTAGGGTTATAACATATCGGGTGGCACGCGGATTAAATAGAAACAATACCTTTAAAAAAAATCCAGAAATGTTTAACTAATTAACATTTTTATAGGCTACATTGAGGTTATCTGGTAGTTTTGAAATTTCCTCACGCCTAGAAAAAAACCTCCACGATTCGGTCAACTGTCAATTTATAGAAAAAAATAATTACAGGGGGCAGTTTGGGAAAAAAACAATCCTGTCCTGTGGAATAACGGACATTCTGGGGTAATAAATACTTAACCAACGTCCTCTAGTAATACTAGTCCCGTGCGAATACGGCTATATCCTTAATAATTGCCTAACTCATGCAGAAGTAAGCATTTCTTGCAGTAAAATTATACACCAAATGTAGGTAAAATGTGGATTTGGGAACAGGAGTGGAGAAATATTATTTATTTCGTTCTGAGAGAATGCCATGCTCAGTTACTGTAGATACCATCTGGGTGCTGTCATCATAAAAACTGATAGTATTTCAATTTAAACCACATAAAATATGCTTCGAAGCCGAACTAAAATCTTATCAGAAACACTTTGGGTCGTTTTCACAGTTTACTTTTGGCTTACAACCGGTCAAACTAATATAATTTGGACATTTTGCACAGAAAAATTGTCGTTTTTTTTTGTTGCTTTATTGTATTTTCTCCCCAGTCCCTAAACTTCTTTGCCCCGCGAAAGGTGAGAGGACTTTACCGATGTCAACTAGATTGAAGCATTCATTCTATCGATCTATTACATTCTGCTGAGCAAAGGTTTATTTAGTCTTCTAAGGCAACATATGACAGAAGCCAACCAAAATGTCGGAAATTATAAGCATAAATACCGAAATCAGGCAAAAACAAATCCTGCACCCCGTCAAAAAAATCGAATTGTTTTGTCCTATATTTTAATTTAATTTATAATGTAATGACAAACAGCATGGCAGTGACCATTTTGTGAATGATACAACTAATAAATACATACTACATTACTGTATGTGAATGGCACAATAGTTATGTTGGACCTGAGGATGAAAACTTGAGTTACACTACATGACCAAAAGTAAAGCTCTCCAAACATCTCATTCCAAAATCAATGGCATTAATATGGAGTTGGTTCCTCCTTTGCTTCTATAACAACCTCTAATCTTCTGGGAAGGCTTTCTACTAAACGGAGCAAAAAAAAACATCCCTTTGTCAGGACCCCATCTTTCAAAGATAATTCGTAAAAATCCAAATAACTTCACAAATCTTCATTGTAAAGGGTTAGACACTGTTTCCCATGCTTGTTCAAAGAACCATGGACAATTAATGCACCTGTGGAACGGTCGTTAAGACACTAACACCTTACAGACATTAGGCAATTAAGGTCACAGTTAAGAAAACTTAGGACACTAAAGAAGCCTTTCTACTGACTGAAAAACACCAAAAGAAAGATGCCCAGGTCCCTGCTCATCTGCGTGAACGTGCCTTAGGCATGCTGCAAGGAGGCATGAGGACTGCAGATGTGGCCAGGGCAATAAATTGCACTATCCGTACTGAGACACCTAAGACAGCGCTACAGGGAGACAGGACGGACAGCTGATCGTCCTTGCAGTGGCAGACCACGTGTAACAACACCTGCACATTATCGATACATCCGAACATCACACCTGTGGGACAGGTACAGGATGGCAACAACAACTGCCCGAATTACACCAGGAACGCACAATCCCTCTATCAGTGCTCAGACTGTCCGCAATAGGCTGAGAGAGACTGGACTGAGGGCTTGTAGGCCTGTTGTAAGGCGGGTCCTCACCAGACGTCACCCATGGGCACAAACCCACTGTCGCTGGACCAGACAGGACTGGCAAAAAGTGCTCTTCACTGACGAGTCGCGGTTTTGTCTCACCAGGGGTGATGGTCGGATTTGCATTTATCGTCGAAGGAATGAGAGTTACACCGAGGCCTGTACTCTGGAGCTGGATCAATTTGGAGGTGGAGGGTCCGTCGTGGTCTGGGGCGGTGTGTCACAGCATCATCGGACTGAGCTTGTCATTGCAGGCAATCTTAACGCTGCGCGTTACAGGGAAGACATCCTCCTCCCTCATGCGGTGCCCTTCCTGCAGGCTCATCCTGGCATGACAATGCCACCAGCCATGCGGCTCGTTCTGTGCATGATTTCCTGCAAGACAGGAATGTCAGTGTTCTGCCATGGCCAGCGAAGAGCCCGGATCTCAATCCCATTGAGCACGTCTGGGACCTGTTGAATCGGAAGGTGAGGGCTAGGGCCATTCCCCCCAGAAATGCTCAGGAACTTGCAGGTGCCTTGGTGAAAGAGAGGGGTAACATCTCACAGCAAGAACTGGCAAATCTGGTGCAGTCCATGAGGAGTAGATGCCCTGCAGTACTTAATGCAGCTGGTGGCCACACCAGATACTGACTTCCTTTTGATTTGACCCCCCCCCCCCCCTTTGTTCAGGGACACATTATTCAATTTATGTTAGTCACATATCTGTGGAACTTGTTAATTTTATGTCTCAGTTGTGGAATCTTATGTTCATACAAATATTTACACATGTTAAGTTTGCTGAAAATAAACTCAGTTGACAGTGAGAGGACGTGTCTTTTTCTGCTGAGTTTAGATGGTAGAACATTGCTGCGGGGACGTGCTTCCATTAGTGAGGCCGGGCACTGATGTTGGGCAATTAGTCCTGGCTTGCAGTCGGCGTTCCAATTCATTCCAAAGATGTTCGATGGGAGTTGAGGTCAGGGCTCTGTGCAGGCCAGTTAAGTTCTTCCACACCGATCTCGACAAACCATTTCTGTATGGACCTCGCTTTGTGAATAGCTGCATTGTCATTCTGAAACAGGAAAGGACCTTCCCCAAACTGTTGCCACAAAAAACTGTTGCACAGAATTGTCTAGAATGTCATTGAATGCTGTAGCGTAAAGATTTCCCTTCACTGGGACTAAGGGTTCTAGTCCGAACCATGAAAAACAGCCCCAGACCATTATTCCTCCTCCACCAAACTTTGCAGTTGGCACTGTGCATTGGGGCAGGTAGCGTTCTCCTGGCATCCGCCAAACCCAGATGTGTCCGTCCAACTACCAGATGGTGAAGCGTGAATCATCATTCCAGAGAATGCTTTTCCACTTCTCAAAAGTCCAATGGCGGCGAGCTTTACACCACTCCAGCCGACACTTGGCATTGCGCATAGTAATCTTAGGCTTGTGTGCGGCTGCTCAGCCATGGAAACCCATTTCATGAAGCTCCCGACGACCGGTTCTTGTGCTGACATTGCTTCCAGAGGCAGTTTGGAACTCTGACTGCTGCAACCGAGGACAGACTATTTTTACGCGCTTTAGCACTCGGTGGTACCATTCTGTGAGCTTGTGTAGCCTACCACTTTACGGCTGAGATGTTGTTGCTCCTAGATGTTCCCACTTCACAATAACAGCACTTACAGTTGACCGGGGCAGCTCTAGCAGGGCATCCTGCGACAGTGCCTTCAGTAAGGCTATTCTACTGCCAATGTTTGTCTATGTAGATTGCATGGCTGTGTGCTTGATTTTATACACCAGTCAGCAACGGGTGTGGCTGAAATAGCAGATTCAACTCATTTGAAGGGGTGTCCACATACTTTTGTGTATATACAGTGTATCTTGGGTTTTAGTTCTTTCAAAGTTTGAGACTGTTCAGTACTCAATGTCTTTATTTATTAGCTGTATATTCAGTCAAAGCTATTTGAACAGTGGTTTTGGTGAACAGTGGGACCATGTTTTTGGACAGTCAGAATTGGTGCAGTATCCTTGACTACAGCTGGAGGTATACAGTGTGCTTCATTATAACAATATATCCAGGATGTTAAGAAATACATGAACACTGCTTACAACAGTCTTAAACCAATTGCAAAAAAATGATATTGAGATTATGAAGAGAAAACATTCCTCTGCAATAAACGAGAGAACTCTCACTGTAGTATGAAAACAGTCAAACAGTTCAGATTCCTCAGCAGAGAGGTGGTGCAACAAGGAACTATTATCTTAGTCCACTCTTCACCTCTCCTCCTTTTGAGTTGATTTGGTTTCTCTTCCAAACTGTTGGGATCTAGGGAGGAGAAAGAGGGTTTTTACAACACAAGTCATGGAAATGATCAGAATGATCTCAAGACGAAACACTGAGCTTAAGCATGATCAAGATGTCAGACATGCAGTACCCAGGGACTGGTATTGACAATTAGTGAGTTATCCACGTTACACACCAGAATGCAACAGATGATAAACATTTATATCCAAATAAATCATGAAATTAACAATTAAATTACCTGTGGGGGGAAGGTAGGCTCAAGGTGTCGACCCAGGAACGAGAGCAGTCTCCTCCAGATTAGTCCACTACCCAGGAACATGAAGCCTGTCACCAGCCAGAACACCTTGGGGTCCTGGGGGAACAAACACGACACCGATAAAACTCTGTTCGATCTAGTGTTATCTCTCTATGGACCACACACTGAGCCAGTCATCCTTCACCTCAGGTTCATCTGCCATTTAGCAATATTACATTGCTGCAGCTGGCTAGATTACAATGAGCATGTGTTGCCAGGTTAACAAACTCAATGTTAAATTGTCCCATGTGTAATTTATAAGATTAAAGCTTTATCATCAACACATATCATTAACCTCCTCAAACGTGGATTCCAAGTTCATCCCGAAGGCGACACCCATCAGGCCAAATAGGGAGAGTGAGAAGGTCCCCATGGTGAGCTGCAGGTTCAGACGCATCATCACGTTCCGGTGACTGGGTGTGCCATGGCCCATGGGGACAGACGGAAATGGGATGGTGACAAACTAGGCCTGACTGACAGAGAGCTCTTTAAGCCAATTAACAACAGGAGAAAATGAAAATGCCATGTTCAGCAGTTGGAAAAATAGGCTAGTTCCCCTGATAGCATTAAATGCACCTTAGAACAGAAAACGACATGAGGACAAATGAAGTCTACCAAAAGCCAGTTACATTGGCAATACACTTAAACTGATTTCTTTTTGTCTAGCTAGATAATTCTGCCAGCCTATTTTGTATGGACGCAGCATGACTATTACACTATACCAGAGATGCATAACTGGCGGCCCCCCTTAAATATTACTAACAGCTTAAACACATTTTGGCCAAGGGATCTGTGAAATAAGTTTAGTGTGTAATACAATCAAATATAATATTATTCATCTACAATGTATGTTTTTAACCCTGGGCAACATGGGCCTGGGAGGCTCACAGTGATATTGATATCCACAGTACTCCACCAACTATACATTTGGAACTCATTAAAGCTTTAAAACTGCAACGTTTTGTCTCTTAAAGCTGCAACAACAAAATAATCTCTGCCCTGTGACAAAATGTGCAGAATTACAGGATATTAGCTTGAAAACTGCAAAATGTTCTCTCTGATATCAAGAGACTGGGCTTTAAAATGTTCCTTCCCAGGGCCCGTGACTTGGTTCGTCCAGCCATGCACTGCCTACATCATAGTAAAACTGCTTGTATACTATTTTTTATCTCACTCGAGTTGTGTTCTGATTATGAGGGGGTCCCTGATGAATTTGCTATCACAAAAGGGGTCCCCGGCCCAACAAGTTTGAGAACCCCTGCCCCATTCCCTACATAGTGGACTACTTTTGAGGCCTATGGGCCCTGGTCAAACGTACTGCACTATACAGGAAACAGGGATGCAGACAGGGTTTAGTCGTCAGTACCTGTCCAGGTTGATGAAGATCACACTCTCTGAGTCGTCTATCAGGCCCTTGAGCTCCCTGGTCGTGTTGCCCAGCTCCTCAGCCTGCATGAAGTAGTTCTCCAGGAGAAGCTCCATCTCCTCAGCATGATCAATGCCCAGACTGCTCTCCTCACTGCCTCCAGAGACACACACAACAACAAGAGAGACCAATAAAACCTTCATCCAACAACTGTTAAGAAAAAAAAAAAAGAAGACTTTATTCATCCATACGAGAGAAATGTGTCTTCTGCTGTACCAACCCCTCAGACACACACACACAGACTAGGTTTTAAAGGCTGGACCACAGAGCAGCCACAGTGCCATTCCCAGTGAGCAGTTCAGGGGGTTTATATCAAGGGTGACTCCTGACGTATTGATGCCAGCAACCCTCCCGTTGTCAGCTCACTCCCACCATAATGACAAATGTGTACAATGAACACAAATAATCTCATGAAGTACCATGTGCCTACAAAATCTGCATGTTGAAATTTCACTTACAACACACGTGGATCCGTCCACTTGGTGACACAAAGCTCCTCGATCATCTCCTCTTCGTCTAGGATCTTCAGCAGACTGTCCTTGAAGACCTTGATGTCTGTCTCCAGCTCTGACAGGCTGGGCAGAAAACAAACAACAGTTGAACAATTCTGGTAACTCTTCTGGTAACTTTCCCCAAAATTCCCAGAAATCCCAGTTGGAAGTCGGAAAGGGAATGAGATTGGCTACACAGAGCTAATCCAGCCACGCCTTCTAGTGCAGGATTTCTAGATCCATACAATAGCCCTGGCCCAACTATAACCATAGGTGTTCATCTTTTCATAACCTACAATACATTTAAGTCATTTAGCTGATGCACATATCCAGAGTGACTTACAGGAGCAATTAGGGTTAAGTGCCTTGCTCAAGAGCACACTGGCAGATTTTCCACGTAGTCTGCTCGGATTCGAACCAGCAACCTTTCAGTTACTGGCCCAATGTCCATAATAGAGGATCTGCCTTGATAAGATGAACCAAACGTCACATGCAAAAGCAGCAACGCTCCTTATAATGATGTGACTGACATTGCTTTTCCACTCACTTCTTGCTGTTCTGAAGAAGTATATGCAGTTTGCTGCGATCTGCAGAGAGTAGTTTAGGATCCACAAGAGACTCTAGAATGTCCAGGATGACAGGGTGAACCTCATTCAGCCGAGCCTGAAGGATGTTTACCTATACACAAAACAAACAGACACATACATGCAGAAACAAATACCAGGTGACACTTTATTTGGATAGTCCCAAGTAGATGGATTGTAGATGTTCAATAACTGTCAACAACATATCAACTAACTATCCACTAACCCTTATCCTGAGGTACTGACCTGTTGCACCCTCTTCAACCACTGATCATTATTTGACCCTGCTGGTCATCTATGAACGTTTGAACATCTTGAAGAACAATCTGGCCTTAATGGCCACGTACACTTTTAATCTCCACCCAGCACAGCCAGAAGAGGACTGGCCACTCCTCAGAGGCTGGTTCCTCTCTAGGTTTCTTCCTAGGTTCCTGCCTTTCTAGGGAGTTTTTCCTAGCCACCGTGCTTCTACATCTGAATTGCTTGCTGTTTGGGGTTTTAGGCTGGGTTTCTGTATAGCACTTTGTGAAATCTGCTGATGTAATTTTTTAATAAATAAATGTAATTGATTGATCCGAACCCTGAACTCAACCCTTACCCTAACAAGCAGTTGCTTATCAACAGATAGTATGACCATGAGTAGATCATCAATATGGGACTATCCAAAAGTGTGAACAATTGTGATAAACGAATAGTAAATGAGTGATTGCATAGCGTGTGTCTTACCCTGTGCTGCAGAATAGCTTCAAGGGCTCTGAACTCAAATGGCAGTGAATGAGTGGCCAGAGCTCCATGATCCCCATTCAACTGTGGAGCCAACTCCAGGACCAGCCATCTCTCCAATCCCAGACCTCGGAAATCCAACACCAACAGGCTATTGGGGGTCACTACTGCCTTCAAGGCCTGAAGACACAAGAACAGACTCGGTTCAGGTGCCAAAACGAGTCAAATTCGGTCACCTGTCTTTTCGAGTGTGCGATTTTCTACTTGTTTTTTTAATCATAGGATTCTCTAAAAGTTAGAGGATAATTTGAGGCTAGCTGTCACGACAGGTGACAAACGCAGCAGTTTAGCTAACAGTACCTTCAGCATAACGCTGTAACACGAAACAAAACCAGTACGTAGCTACCTCCATGCGAATGATGATGTTGTTGTTCCTAGCGGTGATGCTGGTGAGGTGTTGGAACCTGAGGTCTCTGGCCTGCAGACTCAGCTCATGATACAGCTCCAACTTCTTCTTCTCTGAGATAGGAATCAGACCAGGGGTCAGAAGTCACACTCAAAACTTATAAGAAGGACAAATATCTTGTCAGTAACAAAGTACAATAAACAATTGCATTTCGATGTAGTCCTTGTGAGAACAGAAAACTAAAGAAAAACAAATAATGGACAAGCTAATGAGGACAATAGATGTTCCAATACTTACCAAATGAGGTTACATTTCCATCTTTGTCAAATTTCATCTATGACAGAAGAGCACAGTTGTAGCTACTGCCAGTATATTGCTGTAGAACTTCTAGGTACATTCCACACACTCCCTCAGGTGAACAATATAGGTAGTCACAATGAGCTGACACATTGGTTTTCTCTCTTCTTGCATTTTGCAGAAGCAACCTTTTTATAGAATGTTGGCTTTGTCAATGTTGACAAATGTTTGATCATATCCCATATACTGCTGACAGACATAACATTTAGAAGAGACTAGAATAACAATTTCAAATTGGATATGATTGACACAACTAAAACTTGCCACTTACCACAACAAAAGCAGGAGCCACACTGGAGAGGGATGCCTCAGTTCCTCTATGCCGAATTAAATTTGCTGCCAATTAAACAAAAATAAGAATCCATTAGCCAACAACATGTGTGTTGCAGCTAGGTCTTTTTTCGGTGGGGTTTATCGGCGGTTGGCATCCAATGTTATGATGCACTACCGCCAACTACTGTACTGGAGTGGGTGCCAGAGACGGGGAGAAACTAAATCCTACTTGCCAGCCCCGTTGCTCTTAAAAAATATTAAATATTTGAGACTATATCTAATGACGTTCTACTCAATATACTCTAAACTAACTTCCTGTTTCCCCTTCTCCCTCATAAAATCTCAGCCTCTCTCTTTCCCTCTGATACTGCCCACACTGTAGCAATACATGCTCCACAGTCTCTGTTTCCTGGCAATAACCACACTTTCCTGTTGGATGCTTTCCTGTCACATTTAAGGTCTTATTCAACTGGTTGTGTCCCACCCTTAATCTTGTAAAAAATAGCCTCCTCTCTTCTGTCCCTTCCTGGCGTCCTCCCCAACTTTCCTCTGTACTTGAAATAAATGCCTGCCCATAGTATCTCTATTCCACTGCTCCTGCCATCTCTACACGTTCACTGTCCATATCAGGCGTTTTGCCTCTGCCTGGCTCATTGAAACGATAACATCAACACTACTAAGTGCTGGTTTCACCAGTACATCAACTGCCTTGTTCCCCTCCACCCCTACATGGTCTGGGACCCAAGTCAATCTTATCTGTATACTAATATGTAATCCTGCCATGGGTTTGTAGCACCTCGTAAAGCAGGTATTGTCTGCTACATGAGCTGGAGACTCATTAACACTGCACATGAATCAGAGCAAATAACTACTCTGTCTGGCTTGACTTCCTCCAGCCACTGGAAGGCCAACCATATGGCCATCAGCTCCACAGTCAGATGATCTGTAATACGTTTCCTGACTTCCACCCCACATTCCTGCACTACAAATGCTGACCCAGTACATCCTGTCATTGGATCTTTTGAACCATCTGTGTAAATGGCCACACAGTCCTGATACACAGTATCCAGATGTCTCTAAAAACAAATACATTCATGTAGTCTCCCCAACACCTTTCGATCAACTACTGGAGGCAGGAGTAGCCTTGTGTAGCTAGGTCTAGCCATAACAGTAAAAATGTTACATCACCTACCAGACGGACATGATCGCAACAGTGTTGCTTTCCCCCTCGTCACCGGTGGATGCTTGGAGAGTTGGCATTTTATAGGTGATCTGGAACAACTCACTGTTCTGCAGGTCAAACAGCCGGCGAGGACCCTGAATGTAATGTCCAGAGATCTCCGAAGACCACCCATGGTGAACGACTTGAAACAAGCTTCCATTGCTTTGTTCACCACCACTGCATTTTAACAAAGTGTCCTTAGTTATTTAGCTACTTAGTTAGTCTAGCCAGCTGATCAGTGCATTGCTGGTTATTCCACTTGCATCCGGAACTGAATTACTAACGTAGGCTAGGTAGCTAGTAAACTTATCAACTGGCTACGTAGCACTGGACAAAGACAGTGGTTTGTTCTGCAAAATCATACAACCATTTCAGTCCAAAGTCGGGTCAAATCTATTTTGTGAGCACGGTTGATGGATCGAATCCCCGAGCTGACAAGGTAAGAAATCTGTCGTTCTGCCCCTGAGTAAGGCACTGTTCCCCGGGCGCCGAGGATGTCGATTAAGGCAGCCCTCCACACCTCTCTGATTCAGAGAGGTTGGGTTAAATGCAGAAGACACATTTGTACAACTAACTAGGTATCCCCTTTATTTAGCTAGTTAGCACGCAAACAAGGCGCTAGCTAGCAAGTTAGCTAGCTATATGCTAACGTTAGCGAACAAACTTTTATGCTGCTAGCAGACTAGCTCGTGCTTCCCGAACAAACTTCTCAACTTGTCGCACAGTCACAAAAATATGCCATACGTGAGTAAAATAGCAAATAACAACAGGCTTGCAGTTGGTGTAGCTAAATCCAAGATACGTCATTCCTCCTTAACACAGGGACAGCTAGCTCTGAGCAACTACAACCAGCAGGCATCGGGGTGTTTTGGTGTTACAGTAACACGTGCTCGTGCATGACCCTGAACTCGAGAGGATGAATCAATTTCAACCAATGAAGTTGTTCAACGGAAGAAAACCTTACTTGAGATTTCCGTAAATGTTCCGTAAGAAAAACATCCTACACATTTTCCAATGTAACTTCCCTATGCTGAAAATATACTGTAATGAAATAGCAGGGAGCAGGTCTCGACCCCTCGACCTTCTAGCCTGAGGTCCGGCGCGCTATCGAGTGTGCCGCAAAAACTTGCTCAAGCGGCAGAGTCGATTTCCGCGCTTATAAACCCAGGGTCGTTACAATACATTACATTAAGGGCTACATTTTCACACTGTGGGTACCACTGTGGGCACCCAATCGTCACCCTGTATTTGACATGACGTAGAACGAGGAGGCGTAGCGTCAACACCACCACCACCGAACCATAGGCGTCTTCGCGTGCTGCCTGGATACAGTTCTGGGTTAGAAGATGCCGAGCGGCATGATGCGCCTGATTTGACAAATTGTATATTTTCTGATGATATCATTGACCATCGGTGACGCATTTTTGTGGTCCTATACTCCTAGCTTTAGCTGTCAATGTCCACCATTCGTTTGGTCGTTTTTTATTTTTACATTTCATACCAGTATGTTCCCTTCGTGCTATTCAAAGCCGACGAGTTCAAAGGACCTGTTCAAAAGGACTAATCTGACAAAGATATTACTAGGAGTGTTCGTCGTGTATATGTCACACACCTGCTGGGTGATTTATGGCTTTGTATACACCAAGCCTTGTGAGAGAGGTAAAGGAGACTGCATTTCTTCCTACCTTGCAGAAAGACCCCGTCTCCAGGTAAATAGTGGCCTTGATCTTACACATACTGCAGTGAAACCCTAGATTTAGGGTAGGTTATTAGTGCAATTAATCATTTTTAGCTATTGTATTTGGTCAGAGAATTCATGCATCACAATTTAATTAGTGACCATGGTGCACAAGAAGTGTCTTTCAGAGCCCATAAAGATAAATTGAATTGAATCAATGCGAAGTCTCATTTATTTTAACAGCTCAGCATTTTCTCCAGTTTGAGGCCTGACCACAGTGAACTCAACCTCATCATCAATATAGATGACTTTGACATACATTCTAAATTTGAAAGGTAGGCCGAAGTCCCATTTAAATCTGCAGTCATGTGGCGTAAAAATAGCATGTCACTTTTAGTCGAGTATAAAGATAAGGTTATGGCCTGCATCCCAAATGGCACTGTATTCCCTATGGTCCCTGGTCTAAAGTAGTGCACTATATAGACACTATGGTGTCATTTGGGACAGAAGCCTATATCTCTCACCTGTCACCATTGCTTTTCTTGATTTAAAGGGTGGTGAATGTATCCCTGCCATTGGCAACACGTAACAACGGGACTCTGCACACATTGGTTTATGTACACAAGTTTGGAGTGTCTCCCTTGCAGGATAACCGGCAGGTCCATCATGTTGCCCAGCTCAGCACCTACATGATGTCCCGAGAAAATCTCAGCTCTGCTAAAGAGGTCCTCAAAGTAAGACAACAAAACAATTCCTCTATGTTTCAGTCTGGACTGGCAAAAGATCATCTTTAACTGCTCTGTTTGGTTGACCCATTTGATCATCTCTTTCATGGCTTCTCCTGGTCTTGCATTTTCTCAGAAACATGCTGCCACTGCTCCTCGAGTAGTAGACAGACCCATCTCTCATTGGAGGTCCCGTCTAACCCTAAACATGATGTCAGAGGACTTCACCTTCAACAGAGGGACCTTGCCAAGTGATGTCCGGCGCTACATGAGAGTGTAAGTCTCATATAAAATGTTTGTATTGTGTGAGTGTGTTTATTTTGGGAGTGGGTGTGCGCTATAAGGCCTACAGTACACTTATATAGCACAGCATCGCTCACATTATGCAGAGCTAGCTACAGAGATGGTGAGAAATATTGATGTTTTGTATTTCAGATATTCTGTCTCATGTTTTAGATTTCAGGATGAGAACAGGATGGTATATCTCCCACTTTTACATATTGATGAACTCAGCGTCAGGGTAAAGGACATGATGGTGAGATGTTACTCTTCTTGTAAATTATATTACAGTTATAAATACTAATTTCAAGAACATTAAAACATGCCTCACAAAGAGGGCTTGGAGGATACTTGTTTTTACAACATGTGTTTGTAGGAGATTAACGGCTCCACAACCAAACTACCTCTTACAATATCCTACGAAGGCCTATCGCTGAGGCAATTCCGTCTCTGGATCCACATGCAGGATGTAATGTTTTCACTGAAACGCTTTGGTTAGTTTATTACTTTAGCCCTCCTTTTAAACTACTGAGATAACAACATACGTTTGTCAACTTCTTGTAAGATAACTTTTTTTGCTTCATTTATTACAGGATTCACTGAGGTGAATATAGATGAAATCAAAGGTGTTCTCGTGGACCACAACTTGTACCTGTTAGCATTGACTACCCTGGTGACTGCATTCCATGTAAGGGATTTTCTATTAGAATTCATTCATTCTATCACAAAGATCATTTCAAATCATGTCAGCCATCTACAGTTTTCTTTGTCTAATTTTTCAGTTCATATTTGAATTCCTGGCCTTTAAAAATGACATAAGCTTTTGGAGGAAGAAGAAAAACATGGTGGGCATGTCTCGCAAAACAGGTAAGAGTGAGGGAGGAATAAAATACATCTTTATAATAATGCATTTCATGTTCTTATTTATGCATCCAAGTTTTCATGCCAATTTCCTAACTGAGTTAGGGAAGATGAGGTGTCAGGCTTGAAATACGTTCCAAATGGCACCCTATTCCCTCTATAGTACACTACTTTTGACCATGGTAGTGCACTACATAGGGTATAGGGTACCATTTGGGACAGATATATGGTGTTTTTGTAGATTTGTGTATCATTACTACAGATAGTTATCCAAGGCAGGCCTCTGGATAAACCCACCATCCGCCCACAAACACTACCTCCAGCAGCACACAAATCTACTGATCTACTCCCATCTACCTCAGAACTAACCCAGCTCTATCTGTTTCTCTATGCTGTTCTGTTCCAGTGCTGTGGAGATGCTTCAGCACCATAGTGATTCTCCTGAAAATGCTGGAGGAACGAAGCAGCTTGCTAGGTCTCATTCCTGTTGGAATAGGAACCACAATTGAGGTATCTGCCATGAATCAGCAGTTTGGAAAGGATTTAGAACATCAATACAAATAATCAATGCTTTTTGCCAACCATAGCTGGGGATGGCCGAAGGTTCAGTGTTACCATACCAGATCTCATGAATTCCTTCTTCTCCCTCTATACCTATAGGTATGGAAGGTCAAAAAGGTTTCCAAAATACAGCTACAGTGGAGAACCTCTAGGTCTATTGTTCATGTAAGTATTACAAAAAAATATATAAATTGTTTATTCACGTTGTGTGCATGGAGGGCCAATGAGTATATGTTGATTTTAATTAAGAATCTGTTATTGAAAAAACTGATTGAAATAAATGTATCTTTTAGCGTTAAAAACAAACAGTAGTATAAATTCAGGATTATTCCTTTAAACTGGTTGTCTTCAGGTTGGTAAATTTGATGAATCAGAGAGAAAGACTATACAACATGACACACAGGTAAGTGCTGAATTAGTGGTATGTTTGGTTCCTCTTAACACTAATACCATAAATCAAGCAGACAACTATTTTCTAATGCAGTTCTCCATTTTCTAGGCAATGAAATGCCTGTCTTATTTAGTGTACCCTTTGTCTATTAGTGGAGCCATCTTCTCTCTGGTATACCTGAGGTATAAAAAGTAAGACAAGTCTGGAGTTTAATTGTATTTAAAATATAAATAAATAGGTTTGATGAGGACATTGATCATCAACGTATCTAATATTCAGATTTTATTTTGACAGCTACTATTCATGGTTAATCAACAGCCTTGTCAGTGGTAAGTTTACACATACTCTATCAAGCCTCCTTGGGGGTTATGTTTTGCATTTAATATCAATTGATCACACAAATACAATATTTTATGTAGATCTTTAACACTAGCCTGGTCAAGCAGACTGAACGCTGCACTCACTATTTGTTGTACTGTGAAGTGAAATAGAATGTGACCTACCGAGAGATCAGGCTGGTTTCACAAGGCTACTTTTTCATGGCCAATGTGTTTTTTTTATTAGCAACTACAGATGTAGGATCTTAATTTGATCACTTTTGTTGCATAGAATTTTCCTGCACTGCCAAAATGCAACTTCGTGATTTACATAAATATACTGAAAAAACACACTAACGTTATTGCACTTTACATATAGCCTACTTTTGGCCAGCTAATAGTTTAACCACCAGTCAAGCAACATGGACTAAATGTTCAAATCATGTTGCCACAGCATTATTTTGCTTTGACAATAAAAGTCAAATTAAGATCCTACATCTTGTATTAGTGGGTAATATCAATAATTCCAACTGAAACTGGGCTTCCCCCTGCAGGGATTTATGCTTTTGGATTCCTCTCTATGGCTCCTCAGCTGTTCATTAACTTCAAGGTTTGTCTTACTTTGTCCTAATTTAGAGCATAATGGGCCGTGAGTAAAATGTTCTATTTTGACACAAATCTTCACTTTCTCTTCTTGTTCTCCTTCAGTTGAAGTCTGTGGGCCATTTGCAATGGAACGTATTGATGTATAAAGTGAGTAGTAACTGTTTTATAGTATAATTCATTATTGTTGTTGTTGCAGTGATAAGCAGCTGCTTACCTAAAGTCCATCTAAAATGTCATCAAGTTGTCTGTTCTTCTTCACATTGACACTGTGTATGCATCCCAAATGGCCCTCTATTCCATAGTGCATCCTATGGGCCCTAGTCAAAAGTAGTGCACTATGTAGGGAATAGGGTTTCATTGGGGGTGCATTCAGAGTTAGAATGAAGCACTCTTGTGCCTTCTCTTTAGGCAGTCAATACATTTGTCAACGATGTCTTCGCCTGTGTCTTCAGCACACACCCATCCCACCAGCTGGGCTGCTTCAGGGATGAGATTCTGTTTCTCCTCTACCTTTACCAGAGGAGGTGGGTGGGACATAGTTCAGCTATCGTCAGTGACCCTGAAATACTCTAGACTACGTCCCAAATGGCACCCTATTCCCATATGGCTCTGGTCAAAAGTAGTGCACTTTAGAGAATAGGGTACCATTTGGGATATTGCCCTATAGTCACTCGTTATTAGATTATTTAACTTTCCATCATTCTGAGATCTATTGACCGGGATGATCAGGGGTTTGGTTTCTGACAGTTAACAAAGTATGTGATCTCATTCATTTACTTCTCTATCTGCCCCCCACCCCCTGTAGGCTTTACTCTACAAACAAGACCAGATGTCGTGAGTATGGATCATGCCACCACAACCACAGGAAACTCAAAGCCCAATGATGACTGAGGTCATCACCAGAGAACAGAGTTGAATGAGGAAACATAGCTGCACATGGTGGGGTTGTAAACAGCACGGGAGGCTCTCTGAGGGTGCACCAGGGTTTATTAGAAGCCTTTAGTGAAGTTCAGAATTCGTTTTGTAAGTAGAGAATACAGCTTATTTTCAGTCAACCCTGTGTTCATCATTAACCACTGATATTTCCATGTGTTAGAAGTTTGACCGACCCGTATGTAGCCTACAGAAGCATGAACCTTTTTTTAGTGATACATATTGATTACTGCATTGTTAGGTTTGAGGCTTGCAAGAAAGGCATTTCACTGTACTTGTGGACATGACATTAACCCTTGAAAAAGGAGGCTGCCCCTCGCCCTGCCTGCACTGCTCCATGTTACCAGATATAACCAGTATGTAGCCTACTGAAGCATAAAGCTGCCCCTTGCCCTGCCTGCACCTCTCCATATAGTCCACAAGGAGCAGTGTTGTCAGCTCCTTGCTGTACTGTTTTCTGCTTGTTCTTTCAGTCCTCTACTTCCTGTTTGAGAATAGTACATTTATAGATGGATGCTAAAGGGGGGGAATGAGAAACATGTACAAAAGATGGAGTAACGTACAGTGAACTCCTGATAAATCCAATGGCTTTGGACAGTCATATGTGAGAGCTAACCGAAACATGCACATAACCTGTATCTATCCAGGCTGTATTTGAAATGGGACGATTGAGCTACAATGCACTAATGAAGTTTTTTGCACTTATACAATGCGCACTTATCAGGAATCAACTGTACTTTTAAATAATGAAGATACTGTAAGGTCTTTAAAAATTAAGTAGGAAGCGTAGCCGGATGTTTTTGAATCACATCTTTCTACCAGGATTTATGGAATGCCTTTCCTCTTTGAATAAATTATTACAATGAAATGATTTACCTGTATCTCTGTTGCATTATCATGACTAATGAAAAGCATTAGCTGGCGTAAACACAAAGACAATTATTTACTGTAGAGGTGCTGACCAACAGCGAATGAACTGTAAGCTATAAAAACAAACAGAGTTGCACAGTCCATACTAATACAGTCCCAGTAATCTACTGGGTAAAACACTAATGCCATGATGGCTTGAACCAGGTTTTGTAGACAAACAGTGCAATTAGTGCAGCCAATGACAATAGTGAGGGGTATGTCATAATTATTAGGTTGATTAGAATGAATTGAGTGAAACTGTTAAAAGACAATAGTTTACAGCATATTAGGCTATTGTTATCATATGGAAACATAACTATATATTGTACATAATATTAGCATCAACATACATCAACTCCGGGGAGGGGCCAGCTGAGTGAAAGACTGTGTCATCTGCATATAAATAGATGAGAGAGCTTCCTACTGCCTGAGCTATGTTGTTGATGTATATTGAGAAGAGTGTGGGGCCTAGGATCAAGCCTTGGGGTACCCCCTTGGTGACAGGCAGTGGCTGAGACAGCAGGTTTTCTGACTTTATACACTGCACTCTTTGAGAGAGGTAGTTAGCAAACCAGCCCAAAGACCCCTCAGAGACACCAATACTCCTTAGCCCACAATAATGGAATGGTCTACTGTATCAAAAGCTTTGGCCAAGTCAATAAAAATAATAGCTCAAAATTGCTTAGAATCAAGGGCAATGGTGACATCATTCAGGACCTTTAAGGTTGCAGTGACATATCCATAACCTGAGCGGAAACCAGATTGCATACCCGAGAGAATACTATAGACATCAAAAAACCAGTCAATTGATTTTTGACAAGTTTTTCCAAAACTTTTGATAAACAGGGCAAAATAGAAATAGGCCTATAACAGTTAGGATCAGCTTGATCTCCCCCTTAAATAAAGGATGAATCGTAGCTGCCTTCCAAGCAATGGGAACCTCCAAAGGAAAGACAGGTTAAAAGGTTTGAGATAGGCTTGGCGATGGTAGGGGCAGCAACCTTAAAGAAGAAAGGGTCTAAACCATCTGACCGAGATGGACTCAGTGACTGCCTGCAGGGATAAACTTTGTTGCCGAGCAGGGGAAAAAGAGGGAGAAGCATCGGGGATAGTCGCATTAGAAGGGGTGGGAGATGAGGAAATGTTTGACGGGCAAGGAGGCATGGCTGAGTCAAATAGGAATCCTGACTTAACTTGTTTCTCATGGTCTGAAAGTCCTTTAGGTACTTTTTGACAAACTCCAAGCGGGCTGTCATGTGCCTTTTCCTGAGGAGTGGCTTCCGTCTGGCCACTCTACCATAAAGGCCTGATTGGTGGAGTGCTGCAGAGATGCTTGTCCTTCTGCAAGGTTATCCCATCTCCACAGAGGAACTCTAGAGCTCTGTCAGAGTGACAATTGGGTTCTTGGTCACCTCCCTGACCAAGGCCCTTTTCCCCTGATTGCTCAATTTGGCTAGGTGGCCAGCTCTAGGAAGAGTCTTGGGGGTTCCAAACTTATTATATATATTAAATTATGTTAGCCACTGTGTTCTTGGGGACCTTCGATGCTGCAGAAATGTTTTGGTACCCTTCCCCAGATCTGTGCCTTGATACAATCCTGTCTCGGAGATCTATGGACAATTCCTTCAACCTCATGGCTTGGTTTTTGCTCTGACATGCACTGTCAACTGTGGGACCGTATATAGACAGGTGTGTGCCTTTCCAAATCATGTCCAATCAATGGAAACAGGATGCACCTGAGCTCAATTTCAAGTCGCATAGCAAAGGGTCTGAATACTTATATAAATAAGGTTTTACTGTTTTTAATTTTTAATACATTTGCTAAAAATTCCAAAAATGTATTTTTGTCATCATGGGATGTTGTGTGTAGATTGCTGAGGACATTTTTTTATTTAATCCATTTTAGAATAAGGCTGAAATGTAACAACATTTGGAAAAAGTCCAGGGGTCTGAATACTTTCTGAAGGCAGTGCCTTTTGTTACTTTACAGCCTTATTCTAAAATGGATTAAATACATTTTTCTCCTTACGACATTATTTAATAATAATAATAATACATAAGCCATGAAGTACTTTGAAAGGCTGATCATGACTCACATAAACACCATCATCCCGGAAACACTTCCCTTTCCCACCTGGACAAAAGGAACACCTATGTGAGAGTGCTATTCATTGACTACAGCTCAGCATTCAACACTATTGTGCCCACAAAGCTCATCACTAAGCTAAGGACCCGGGGACTAAACACCTCCCTCTGCAACTGGATCCTGGACTTCCTGACGGGCCGCCCCCAGGTGGTGAGGGTAGGTAACAACGCATCTGCCTCGCTGATCCTTAACACAGAGGCCCCTTAGGGGTGTGTGATTAGCCCCCTCCTGTACTCCGTTTACCCACAACTGTGTGGCCACGCTCAACTCCATGACACAAGGCCCGATCACCAACGGCAATGAGACAGCCCACATGGAGGAGGTCAAGGAACTCGCAGTGTGATGCCAGGCCAACAACCACTCCCTCAACATCAGCAAGACCAAGGAGCTGATTGTGAACTGCAGGAAACAGGGAAACAGCACCCCCCCCCCCCCCATCTACATCGACAGTGACGCAGCCAAGAGGGTCAAGAGCTTAAAGTTCCTCTGTGTCCACATCACTGAGGACTTAACATGGTCCTCTCACACCAGAACAGCCTTGAAGAAGGCATGGCAGTGCCTCTTTAAATAGTTTGGCCTCGTCTAACAAGGAATGCTCCTCTGAGCCAGATGCTGATGCCAGGTTACCCTATGCTGGGCAGCTGGTATCGAACTTTCATAAACTACATCACCCTCGATCAGAAGGCCCTACAGGGGGTGCTGCGGACGGCCCAGTGCGTCACCAGGGGTGAGCTCCCAGTCATCCCGGACGTACATGCCAGGTGGTGTCTGAGAAAGGCCCGAAAAATTGCCAAAGACTCTAGCCACCCGAGACTGTTCTCAATGTTCCCGTCCAGCACGCGGTACCGTTGCATCAAGGCTCAGACCAACAGACTCCTAAACAGCTTCTATCCCCGAGCCATAAGTCTGTTAAAGGGGAACTGCACCAGTTGATTTGGCCTCGTTTTTTGGCTTGCTCCTCGTGAAATGCTGGCAACCACAACAGAAGCAACATGTGAGTTGGCATGGGGGTGTGGTTTGATGTGGTGTGGTTTGATGTTTCTTGGGTGTGTCCAGCACCAAGTCACACCCATCTGTCAGAACCTTGCCTGCAGTGGTTTCCCACCACCCAATCACAACAAACAAACCTCCGGCAGGTTGAGTTTAATAACTACAGGCAGATGTATGGTGAGATGCCGGAGGAAGCTTTGAATTGGTCAGTAGCCTAAAGACTAAATGAGAAGAATGCAATTGTTGAATTAATGTAGATATTCTAAAATGTAGTAACAGCTCCATGTGGAGTAAACAACCCTTTATAATACAATAGAAGCAGTGTTCTGCTAATATAACAATGTGCACCTATCATCTTTCATTGTCATTCCCAGCCGATACAGATGCCGTGCCTATTGGCATTCTGTCTGGTGGTAATGGGGTAATGGGGCTATCTTGGCAACCATGTTAGAGTGGTCATTTTTATTTTTTTTATTTATTTATTTAACCAGGTAGTCTAGTTGAGAACAAGTTCTCATTTGCAACTGCGACCTGGCCAAGATAAAGCAAAGCAGTTCAACACATACAACAACACAGAGTTACACATGGAATAAACAAACATACAATCAATAATACAGTAGGAAAATCTATATACAGCATGTGCAAATGAGGGTAAGATTAGAGAGGTAAGGCAATAAATAAGCCATGGTAGCAAAGTAATTACAATATAGCAATTAAACACTGGAATGGTAGGATGTGCACAGGATGAATGTGCAAGTTGAGATACTGGGGTGCAAAGGAGCAAGATAAATAAATAAGTAAATAAATACAGTATGGGGATGAGGTAGATTGGATGGGCTATTTACAGATGAGCTATGTACAGGTGCAGTGATTTGTGAGCTGCTCTGACAGCTGGTGCTTAAAGCTAGTGAGGGAGGTAAGAGTCTCCAGCTTCAGAGATTTTTGCAGTTCGTTCCAGTCATTGGCAGCAGAGAACTGGAAGGAGAGGCGGCCAAAGGAAGAATTGGCTTTGGGGGTGACCGGTGAGATATACCTGCTGGAGCGCGTGCTACGGGTGGGTGCTGCTATGGTGACCAGTGAGCTGAGATAAGGCGGGGCTTTACCTAGCAGAGACTTGTAGAAGACCTGGAGCCAGTGGGTTTGGCGACAAGTATGAAGTGAGGGCCAGCAAATGAGAGCATACAGGTCGCAGTGGTGGGTAGTATATGGGGCTTTGGTGACAAAACGGATGGCACTGTGATAGACTGCATCCAATTTGTTGAGTAGAGTGTTGGAGGCTATTTTGTAAATGACATCGCCGAAGTCGAGGATCGGTAGGATGGTCAGTTTTACGAGGGTATATTTGGCAGAATGAGTGAAGGATGCTTTGTTGTGAAATAGGAAGCCGATTCTAGATTTAAATTTGGATTGGAGATGTTTAATGTGAGTCTGGAAGGAGAGTTTACAGTCTAACCAGACACCTAGGTATTTGTAGTTGTCCACATATTCTAAGTCAGAACCGTCCAGATTAGTGATGCTAGTCGGGCGGGCAGGTGCGGGCAGGTGCGGGCAGCGATCGGTTGAAGAGCATGCATTTAGTTTTACTTGCATTTAAGAGCAGTTGGAGGCCACGGAAGGAGAGTTGTATGGCATTGAAGCTCATCTGTCGATGAAGACGGCTGCACAGTAATGTATTTTATCGATGGCGGTTATGATATCGTTTAGTACCTTAGAGCGTGGCTGAGGTGTACCCGTGACCAGCTCGGAAGCTGGATTGCACAGCGGAGAAGGTACGGTGGGATTCGAAATGGTCAGTGATCTGTTTGTTAACCTTGCTTTCGAAGACTTTAGAAAGGCAGGGCAGGATGGATATAGGTCTGTAACAGTTTGGGTCTAGAGTGTCACCCCCTTTGAAGAGGGGGATGACCGCGGCATCTTTCCAATCTTTAGGAATCTCGGACGATACGAAAGAGAGGTTGAACAGACTGGTAATAGGGGTTGCAACAATTGCGGCGGATAATGTTAGAAAGAGAGGGTCCAGATTGAAAAGAAATGCAAATTAATTACTTAAAAATCATACAATGTGATTTTCTGGATTTTTGTTTTAGATTCCGTCTCTCACAGTTGAAGTGTACCTATGATAAAAATTACAGACCTCTACATGCTTTGTAAGTAGGAAAACCTGCAAAATCGGCAGTGTATCAAATACTTGTTCTCCCCACTGTAGCTGCAGGGGTTGAGGAGCAGTTTGCCGGGGTTGGGGTAGCCAGAAGGAAAGCATGGCCAGCCGTAGAAAAATGCTTATTGAAATTCTCAATCATTGTGGATTTATCGGTGGTGACAGTGTTTCCTAGCCTCAGTGCAATGGGCAGCTGGGAGGAGGTAAGCCCTGGCATCTGTTCCTGACCAGGGGATAAGTCTGGCACCTAACTGGGCACTTTGTCTAAGAGAATAACAGGGTCAACAGTTGTCATCATCCCTCAATTATAAACATAGCTCGAGAAATACCCTAATCCCATTTGGAAGGTAATTCTATGCTTTACAAATGTAGACTGACTGGCTCCAGATTGGATTAGATTCAGTCCGGTGATGCCGTTACACTATGCAACCAACTGTGACATGTATTGCTATGGCCCTGGGTTGGTTTGACTTTGAGTTTGTTGCTGCTAGTTAGTACACTGTTGTAGTCAGACATGAGTTAGCTAGTACCACCAAAGCTGCATTTTGGGGCGGCAGGTAGCTTAGTGGTTAGAGCATTGGGCCAGTAACCGAAAGGTTGCTGGATTGAATCCCCGAGCTGACAAGGTAAAAATCTGTCACTCTGAACAAGGCTGTTCCCTGGTAGGCCGTCATTGGGAATAAGAATTTGTTCTTAACTGACTTGCTTCGTTAAATAAAGGTTAAGTTAAAAAAACGTTTAAAAATCCAATATTTATTTGTTCCCAAGAAATGGGTTACGCCTCAGAGGCTAATGTGACTGTTTTGTCTAAATTACACTAACTTAGAGTGGCATGGAAATACATTGCTAAAGTAGGCAAATAATTAATAGGAAACAACTTTGCCATATTATGTCTTCAAAATTACTTTAGAGAGATGGCAAAGTTAGTCTAAAATAGCTAGCAATGCTAATGTTAGCTAGCTAAAATATGGTGGCCCCTCGATCTTAGTTAGCTGTCTAAGGATATACTTTATCTAAAGTCAATCTAGCGACATCACAATCATAACAAAAGGTTTTATTTGTCTTTTTATTATTTGTCTTTTTTTGAATGTTATCATATTTCCAAGCCAAATCCGAGTTGTATTGAGGCAGGCTAACGTTAGCTAGATAGCTGACGTTAGTTATGATAGCAATGATCATAATAATTAACAAAATATACCAGCAGTCTATGGTCTAGCTACCGGTATACTCACCACCACTGGGGACCAACGAACTCCAACCATCTATTCCGCATGATAGGGTCCTTTGGCAGGGCATGCAAACCATAGTTGATCAATCCATATAGGGCTTTTCAGTCTCAAATGGCTGTGACCTTTGAAGGCATTTGGGGCGATGAAACACTCGTTGTGACCCACTGAGCTTCCAAACTCCGTTTTAGATAAGACTGACTTTATGACCGAAATTATCCTATTTACACTTTGTAGTCAATTTTGACACTCATATCGATGCCAGATAGACCGTTTTCAAAGTGATTAGTTGGATATTAGGGTCAGTCGCTCTTTAAATGGCAAAGAACTACTGCTCTCCCTCTCCCACAGACTATCCACTCAGACACAAACACCTTCACTGTAACTATTCCTCACACCACACACTCATACTTACATACAGTACATACACTCATACTTACATACATACACTCACTCGCACACACCCTCACTCACACACTCATACTTACATACTGTCATGGAAATTCAGTACTGAGAGAGACTTAGTCATTTCTTCAAACAATCATCTTTATTTAATATCAATTAATTATTGCAATAATGAAGCCATTAGCACAGCAGTTTTGAATGTCGGACCGAGTGCTTGAACCATACAGAGAATACAACGTCTTTATATACCAAACCTAAAAATGCTTCAACCACGGCTGGCTCCACCCTTCCCAGACAGTTTGGGGGCACCATGAGCCACTTTGAGCTCATCCTGTCTTTATCTGCCCCTGGCGTTATCTTAACCCCCCCGACCACGGCCTAATTTCCCAGATGCCAGGATGTCTAAAGATCATTGAGGCCTTTGTTCTACTGCTCTCTATCCCAGCTAAACATACACCATACCTTGTCTATGGAATGCAGGCTCAATCAGACCGGAGACATATGTCTCACATGCACCACTAATCATAGAATGGAATGTGGCTGTTTTGTTTCTTATCACAGAGACATCAATCAATTATCAGCTTCAAGTTATCTCTAGTAAAAACCCATGTCCTCGACACCCAGACTAGCTGCAGGAAGCTACATAGCACCATAAAAATCAGCATTAGCAGGACAGAAATATCTTACTGTTTGTTAAGTAAATAATTGTTACATATCCAACAAATAAGGCGAATACATCATTTTTCTGTCACAATACACACACACACACACACACACACACACACACACACACACACACACACACACACACACACACACACACACACACACACACACACATTACTGACGCAACACACTTACACACCTCATCACACCCATGCTGCTGCTAAACGGATTATTGATTAGATGTTTTCATTATTGATTGCCATTACTATCTATCTATTTACAGTCGTGGCCAAAAGTTTTGAGAATGACACAAATATACATTTTCACAAAGTCTGCTGCATCAGTGTCTTTAGATAATTTTGTCAGGTGTTACTATGGAATACGGAAGTATAATTACAAGCATTTCATAAGTGTCAAAGGATTTTATTGACAATTACATGAAGTTGATGCAAACAGTCAATATTTGCAGTGTTGACCCTTCGTTTTCAAGACCTCTACAATCCGCCCTGGCATGCTGTCAATTAACTTCTGGGCTACATCCTGACTGATGGCAGCCCATTCTTGCATAATCAATGCTTGGAGTTTGTCAGAATTTGTGGGGTTTTGTTTGTCCACCCGCCTCTTGAGGATTGACCACAAGTTCTCAATGAGATTAAGGTCTGGGGAGTTTCCTGGCCATGGACCCAAAATATCGATGTTTTGTTCCCCGAGCTACTTAGTTATCACTTTTGCCTTATGGCAAGGTGCTCCATCATGCTGGAAAAGTCATTGTTCGTCACCAAACTGTTCCTGGATGGTTGGGAGAAGTTGCTCTCGGAGGATGTGTTGGTACCATTCTTTATTCATGGCTGTGTTCTTAGGCAAAATTGTGAGTGAGCCCACTCCCTTGGTTGAGAAGCAACCCCACACATGAATGGTCTCAGGATGCTTTACTGTTGGCATGACACAGGACTGATGGTAGCGCTCACCTTGTCTTCTCCGGACAAGCTTTTTTCCGGATGCCCCAAACAATCGGAAAGGGGATTCATCAGAGAAAATGACTTTACCCCAGTCCTCAGCAGTCCAATCCTTGTACCTTTTGCAGAATATCAGTCTGTCCCTGATGTTTTTCCTGGAGAGAAGTGGCTTCTTTGCTGCCCTTCTTGACACCAGGCCATCCTCCAAAAGTCTTCGCCTCACTGTGCGTGCAGATGCACTCACACCTGCCTGCTGCCATTCCTGAGCAAGCTCTGTACTGGTGGTGCCCCGATCCCGCAGCTGAATCAACTTTAGGAGACGGTCCTGGCGCTTGCTGGACTTTCTTGGGCACCCTGAAGCCTTCTTCACAACAATTGAACCGCTCTCCTTGAAGTTCTTGATGATCCGATAAATGGTTGATTTAGGTGCAATCTTACTGGCAGCAATATCCTTGCCTGTGAAGCCATTTTTGTGCAAAGAAATGATGACGGCACGTGTTTCCTTGCAGTTAACCATGATTGACAGAGGAAGAACAATGATTCCAAGCACCACCCTCCTTTTGAAGCTTCCAGTCTGTTATTCGAACTCAATCAGCATGACAGAGTGATCTCCAGCCTTGTCCTCGTCAACACTCACACCTGTGTTAACGAGAGAATCACTGACATGATGTCAGCTGGTCCTTTTGTGGCAGGGCTGAAATGCAGTGGAAGTGTTTTTTGGGGGGGATTCAGTTCATTTGCATGGCAAAGAGGGACTTTACAATTAATTGCAATTCATCTGATCACTCTTCATAACATTCTGGAGTATATGCAAATTGCCATCATATAAACTGAGGCAGCAAACTTTGTGAAAATTAATATTTGTGTCATTCTCAAAACCTTTGGCCATGACTGTATGCTACTGGTCACTATTGCTCCTGTTTACATGGACATATTACCATTAGTATACACACACAGTCACACTAACACCCACACACTCCCATACACACACTCCCACGCACACACTCCCATACACACACTCACGACCACGCACCCACCCATCACTTATGCTGCAATGCTAACCCTGCCTACAGGTATTGTACACCCTGCTCATTGTACATGTGGTGCTGACACTGACCCTGACACTGACCCTGATACTGACACTGACCCTAACACTGACACTAACCCTGACACTAACCCTGACACTGACCCTGATACTGACACTGATCCTGTATTGAGCTTACATTCTCCTGTTTTCTTTCTCTCTTACATTCTCCTGTTTAATTTCTCTCTCTCTTACATTCTCCTGTTTTCTTTCTCTCTCTCTTATAGCTCCTGTGTTTTTTTGTTATACTATTTTGATATTGAATACGGCACTGTTGGGAAGTTCTTGCAAGTTAACCACACATGCAGTCATAGAAAACACAGGGCACCAGTGACTTTCCACTTTAAAAGAAAAGCTGTGATGTAATACATAATCATTGATTCATTATAAACCTAGATTTACAAAGCCTTGAATATCTCTAATCTAAAACCGATTTAAAGTTAGTTGGTACAAGTAACAGGACTTGATCACGTGACTTGCATGAGGAAAAGATAGACATACAGTGAGCTCCAAAAGTATTGGGACAGTGACCCA
Source organism: Salvelinus namaycush (assembly GCF_016432855.1). Classification (NCBI taxonomy): domain Eukaryota; kingdom Metazoa; phylum Chordata; class Actinopteri; order Salmoniformes; family Salmonidae; genus Salvelinus; species Salvelinus namaycush. The sequence goes on along the minus strand of NC_052311.1, from coordinate 69,268,736 downwards.
TTTGTTGTTGTTTTTACTCTCTAATCCAGAACTTTGGATTTTAAATGAGGTTAAAGTGCAGACTGTCAGCTTTAATATGAGAGTATTTTCATCCATATCAGGTGAACCGTTTAGAAATTACAGCACTTTGTGTACATAGCTCCCCATTTCAGGAGACCAAAAGTATTGGGACAAATTCACTTATATGTGTATTAAAGTAGTATAAAGTTAAGTATTTGGTCCCATATTCATAGCATGCAATGACTACATCAAGCCTGTGACTATGCACATTTGTTGGATGCATTTGCTGTTTGTTTTGGATTATTTTGTGCCCAATAGAAACGAAAGGTAAATAATGTATTGTGTATTTTTGGAGTCATTTTTAATTTAAATAAGAATGGAATATGTTTCCAAATACTTCTACATTAATGTGGATACTACCATGATTACAAATAGTCCTGAATGAATCATGAATAACGATGAGTGAGAACGTTATATCCGCACACTGTATGTTGTTTTATGTTGGCAGGAGAAAAGAAAAGCATGATGAAACAGTGTGCCAGTTTGACTGACTGTCAGAGAGAGAAGGACAATGCTGGTTTGGATCCCTCCAGAAGGCAACTAGGTGACCTGCTGTAGTAACAGTGGGGCTCCTACCATTCCCATCCACACAGCTCTCCTGCTTCTGCCAATAGGTGTCCTTTCTCTCCTCAGCAAATATTACAGATAGACCTAGATGTTATATGCTGAATTTCCACTTGTCATTAAATAAGTATTAGCTCCACTGTTTGGTGATGACAATGAGTAGGCCCTACTAGGAGTGGAACGCTAGCTACTGTAAACAGACTGGTACCCAGGCTAGTGTTGAGACACACAGCTCTGCAGTGGTACCCAGGCTAGTGTTGAGACACACAGCTCTGAAGTGGTACCCAGGCTAGTGTTGAGACACACAGCTCTGAAGTGGTACCCAGGCTAGTGTTGAGACACACAGCTCTGAAGTGGTACCCAGGCTAGTGTTGAGACACACAGCTCTGAAGTGGTACCCAGGCTAGTGTTGAGACACACAGCTCTGAAGTGGTACCCAGGCTAGTGTTGAGACACACAGCTCTGAAGTGGTACCCAGGCTAGTGTTGAGACACAAAGCTCTGAAGTGGTACCGAGGCTAGTGTTGAGACACACAGCTCTGAAGTGGTACCCAGGCTAGTGTTGAGACACACAGCTCTGAAGTGGTACCCAGGCTAGTGTTGAGACACACAGCTCTGAAGTCACCTTTCAGTGGGAATGGAAGCTGTTCCCTCCTGTTCTAACCAATTTGAAATCTCATTTGAACTGTCAAATGTTCTGCTTGGTTTCTTTCAACAGATACTTTATTTTTTATCAAAAACGACAAGTGTACCCCCACTGAAAACAGAATCATCCCACATTTCATCAGAATCTGAGTGTCAAAAGGATATGTTTGATGAGTTAACACAGCTCTACCCTGTGTTGTGTAAGGGAAGTTAAACCTCTTTAATGCTTGTATAATGCAAGATCTCTTTAAGGCTGTATAGCTTTTTGCATTCCAGAAAGTTCCTGCTTGTGTATGTATATGTGTTTGTGGGTGTGCAACACCACACCATCTGGGCAGACAGCAAAAGGTGCTTACATCAGAGAAACTGTATCCTGTTGTTTACACACCTAACTAGAAGACTAGAATAACCAGCTGTTGTTTACACACCTAACTAGAAGACTAGAATAACCAGCTGTTCTTTACACACCTAACTAGAAGACTAGAACAACCAGCTGTTGCTGTAGAACGAGACGACCAATTCAGTTAGTCTGTATCTTTTACCCCAGTTTCATCTCATTCTCCACACACGTACACATCAATCAATCACATTCATTTATAAAGCCCTTCTTACATCAGCTGATGTCACAAAGTGCTGTACAGAAACCCAGCCTAAAACCCCAAACAGCAAGCAATGCAGGTGTAGAAGCACGGTGGCTAGAAAAAACTCCCTAGAAAGGCCAGAACCTAGGAAGAAACCTAGAGAGGAACCAGGCTATGAGGGGTGGCCAGTCCTCTTCTGGCTGTGCCGGGTGGAGATTATACAGAACATGGCCAAGATGTTCAAATGTTCATAGATAACCAGCAGGGTCAAATAATAATCACAGTGGTTGCAGAGGGTGCCTCAGGAGTAAATGTCATAGCCGATCATTCAGAGTATCTCTACCGCTCTTGCTGTATCTAGAGAGTTGAAAAAAGCAGGTCTGGAACAGGTAGCACGTCCGGGGAACAGGTCAGGGTTCCATAGCCGCAGGCAGAACAGTTGAAACTGGAGCAGCAGCATGACCAGGTGGACTGGGGACAGCAAGGAGTCATCAGGCCAGGTAGTTCTGAGGCATGGTCCTTGGGCTCAAGTCCTCCGTGAGAGACAAAGAAAGAAAGAGAGAAAAAGAGAGAAAAAGAGAGAGCATACTTAAATTCACACAGGACACAGGATAGACAGGAGAAATACTCCAGATATAACAGACTGACCCTAGCCCCCCGACACAAACTATTGTAGCATAAATACTGGAGGCTGAGACAGGAGGGGTCGGGAGACATACCAAGATCACATGTTTTGTATATGCTTGCATAAGATCGTTTGACTATATAAGCCTTACACCTCAGAGTGCATAACTGACCAGCGTCGTTATTGCAATTCTTATTAATAAAGATTGATTGTTTGAAGAAATAACAGTCTCTCTCACTTGGTTAGAATTTCCACAACAGTTGTACATGTTTTTTTATACGGTTGATCATCCAACTCATGAAAGAAACATGAAGACGCTCTCTTTATTCTGCTACTCAGTATATCCCTTTCCACAGAGAATTCATTATTCATTCATTCATTTGTTTGTCATTTCATTTTTATATGTCATTTCAGTCGATGCACTGAGATGCTATTGATGCAGTTCACTCACCTCCAACGCTGACTGCAATCAGAACATAAAACAATGCCTGGAGCCTCATGACACTTGCATGACCACTGAGGATAAAGCTGGTGAGGGAACCAGGAGGAATAATACACCTTGTTGAATAGCTTAGGAACTGGCTGTAGCCAAGATCAATATCCAGATCAATATCATGACTTTACATGTTAAAGTCAGTCAATAAGTGTCCTCTCGCTTCTCAGCAAATATCACAGATAGACCTAAATGATAAGCATGGTAACTTGTCAGTAAGCTATGAATAAGACTTATGTAATAGCTGATTAGTATGAGAAGTACTGCTGAGATGACCCTTTAAGGTATTCATTCATTCCTGTTGGTGTTAAATGGGAACATGTGTTGATGAAATGTCGAGAAGTTTAAAATATGAATGTAAATCTATTAAACTATTGGAAAAATGATTCAGCTAAACACCATTAGGGAAAATAAATGACATGCTACACCATCCTTAGTTTGTCATTCATAAACACAGGAAAGCACTGTCACAGCTTAGTCTGTCATTCATAAACACAGGAAAGTACTGTCACAGCTTAGTCTGTCATTCATAAACACAGGAAAGCACTGTCACAGCTTAGTCTGTCATTCATAAACACAGGAAAGCACTGTCACAGCTTTGGCTGTCATTCGTAAACACAGGAAAGCACTGTCACAGCTTTGGCTGTCATTCATAAACACAGGAAAGCGCTGTCATTCATAAACACAGGAAAGCACTGTCACAGCTTTGTCTGTCATTCGTAAACACAGGAAAGCACTCTCACAGCTTTGTCTGTCATTCGTAAACACAGGAAAGCACTGTCACAGCTTTGTCTGTCATTGGTAAACACAGGAAAGCACTGTCACAGCTTTGGCTGTCGTTCGTAAACACAGGAAAGCACTGTCACAGCTTTGGCTGTCATTCATAAACACAGGAAAGCACTGTCACAGCTTTGGCTGTCATTCATAAACACAGGAAAGCACTGTCACAGCTTTGTCTGTCATTCGTAAACACAGGAAAGTACTGTCACATCTTTGGCTGTCATTCATAAACACAGGAAAGCACTGTCACAGCTTTGTCTGTCATTCGTAAACACAGGAAAGCACTCTCACAGCTTTGTCTGTCATTCGTAAACACAGGAAAGCACTGTCACAGCTTTGTCTGTCATTTGTAAACACAGGAAAGCACTCACAGCTTTGTCTGTCATTCGTAAACACAGGAAAGCACTGTCACAGCTTTGGCTGTCATTCATAAACACAGCAAAGCACTGTCACAGCTTTGTCTGTCATTCGTAAACACAGGAAAGCACTCTCACAGCTTTGTCTGTCATTCGTAAACACAGGAAAGTACTGTCACAGCTTTGGCTGTCATTCGTAAACACAGGAAAGCACTGTCACAGCTTTGGCTGTCATTCGTAAACACAGGAAAGTACTGTCACAGCTTTGGCTGTCATTCGTAAACACAGGAAAGCACTGTCACAGCTTTGTCTGTCATTCGTAAACACAGGAAAGCACTGTCACAGCTTTGTCTGTCATTCGTAAACACAGGAAAGCACTGTCACAGCTTTGGCTGTCATTTGTAAACACAGGAAAGCACTGTCACAGCTTTGTCTGTCATTCGTAAACACAGGAAAGCACTGTCACAGCTTTGGCTGTCATTTGTAAACACAGGAAAGCACTGTCACAGCTTTGTCTTTTTGTCATCATTTTATTTCATCCGTTATTTTCTCCTATTTGACAAGATGGCCGACTGAGCCAAGACAAAATATATCCCAGTGTTTGTGATCCTCCATGAATCACTATTGAGCTTGTGACAAGTGTTAACAATGAAACAGACATGTTAGACGTAGTGTGAGGAGTTCAGTGTTCTGTCTACTAAAGCATAGAGGTTCCAGTTCAATTCTGTTGTCCACGTCATCCTCCATTTGTCCACTGGGGGGAGCAGTTTCTGAAGTGTGCCTCCTGATTCTTCTTCAGATGAAATCTGGGACTGTAGGAATTCACAGTTAGTCAGCCGACACAATCGGTGCAGCATAAAATAAAATAACTCTTCAAAGATTCCAAGTCTATAAAAAGGAGTGGTGTGTTGGGGAGTGAGGGTCAGAGGTGGTCGCTAGTCTGCCTGGTGATGCCCCTGGAGTCCAGTCCATATGACGGTCCTGTAGAAGCAGTGCCCCGTTCAAATTCCTTCACAATGCAATCTTCCTCATTCCTCCCTTCCTTGAAGTAATCACTGATTAGACATGACAGAACAGGTGAACAAACCCAAGGGTGCCCCCACATGGCTTCCATCTGTCCAGACAGTCATTCAGCCAGAAGCTTTGAGTTCGAGTCAGTTCATCCCACACTCCACACCCTCCTCCCCCAGCGCTAGTGAGGTGGCGGCCGGGCCTGGCCCAACATCCTGAGCCGGCTCTGGTCGATGACGTCTAGAAGGTTCTTGGCGTCTACGGCCAGGGCGTGGGCGGCCGTCAGCATCTGTTTCTTGTAGTCCTGCTGCAGGCTGGTCATGACGTACTGCTGGGCCAGCTTCATCTTGTTGATCAGCTCCGCCAGGTCAGAGTTCAACAGCTTCTGGGCCATCTCCACCTTTAAGATAAGATAGTACTTGATTAAAACATAAATGTTCCATATATTATTATTATTATAATATATTGAGAGATAAAATAGAAATAGGTTCAGTGAATGAACAGGGTGCATATATTCCAGTATTATGTAACTAATTAAAACAAAATGACCTGTATAAGAGAAGGCAGAGGGGACTAACATAGTACTGGATCAGAAATGGCCCATGCCTGAGTAACGTACCTCTCTGTGTGTGCTAGCTGGAAGTAACGTGATTGTTTCATCCACTGTGGCCAGGAGTGTTCTTAGTGCCAGACCCACATCCTGAAACACAAATATACTCATATGAACCAATCCTAGAAATCTGCTCTGTCCCGTGTAGCTTAGTTGGTAGAGCATGGTGCTCGCAACGCCAGGGTTGTGGGTTCAATTCCCACAGGGGACCAGTATGAAAATGTATGCACTCTCTACTGTAAGTCTCTCTGGATAAGAGCGTCTGCTAAATGACTCACTACTGTAAGTCTCTCTGAATAAGAGCGTCTGATAAATGACTCACTACTGTAAGTCTCTCTGGATAAGAGCGTCTGCTAAATGACTCACTACTGTAAGTCTCTCTGGATAAGAGTGTCTACTAAATGACTCACTACTGTAAGTCTCTCTGAATAAGAGCGTCTGATAAATGACTCACTACTGTAAGTCTCTCTGAATAAGAGCGTCTGATAAATGACTCACTACTGTAAGTCTCTCTGGATAAGAGCGTCTGATAAATGACTCACTACTGTAAGTCTCTCTGGATAAGAGTGTCTACTAAATGACTCACTACTGTAAGTCTCTCTGGATAAGAGTGTCTACTAAATGACTCACTACTGTAAGTCTCTCTGGATAAGAGCGTCTGATAAATGACTCACTACTGTAAGTCTCTCTGGATAAATGACTCACTACTGTAAGTCTCTCTGGATAAGAGCGTCTGCTAAAGGTAAAAAAGGTCAAATGGATAAAACATTTCCAAAAAGAACGAAACGTAAACGTTTTGCTACAATGAACCCTGATGATTGAATGTGGAGATAATGAACACTGTGTCTCTCCTACCTTGACCATTGGCACGTATTCCTCGGGAGGCGCAGGCTGAATTTTACTGGACATCTCTATGACAGCCTTCACCAGTCCTGTGACATTCTCATAGACCTTGTCATTAGAGCGGTCCAGGTTAGCAGTGGGGGGTGGGCTGATCTCCTGAGGCTGGAGCTGAATGAAGGAGAAAAATACACTGTGAGCAGAGATGGAGAAATAACAGAGAGGGACAGATGATTCATATAATGTTCAACCTTGCATTTCTTAACTCTCACCAATAGATGGCAGTATATATCACCAGTCAGTCAACACCACAGTCATTCATGGTAGTAAATCACAATGACAAAAACCCAAGGAATTTGAAATGTTTGTAGAGACTGTCACCAGTGGCTAAATCAAGTCAAACATATCCTTGAAATTGTACATTGGGTCTAAAGAGGGTTAGAGGTTATGTTAGGAAGATGTCAGCATCTGGAATAAACAATACATTCTATAATGGAGTTATTTGGAATTCAGCATTATTCCTAAATCATGTCAAAAGTGCACAGATCCCATTTAGGAAGAAGTCAGTGTGTTATGTTTAGGATTCAAAGGGTTGTTTGAAACAATGTCATAGACAAACACATTATTATGGCCACACAAACACAGATCTGAACATACACAAGCACTACATGTCCCACTATAAGACCTCTATATGGCCCACTATAAGACCACTACATGGCCCACTATAAGACCACTACATGGCCCGCTATAAGACCACTACATGGCCAGCTATAAGACCTCTACATGGCCCACTATAAGACCACTACATGGCCCGCTATAAGACCACTACATGGCCCACTATAAGACCACTACATGGCCCACTATAAGACCACTACATGGCCCACTATAAGACCACTACATGTCCCACTATAAGACCTCTATATGGCCCACAATAAGACCACTACATGGCCCACTATAAGACCACTACATGGCCCACTATAAGACCACTACATGGCCCACTATAAGACCTCTACATGGCCCACTATAAGACCACTACATGGCCCGCTATAAGACCACTACATGGCCCGCTATAAGACCTCTACATGGCCCACTATAAGACCACTACATGGCCCGCTATAAGACCACTACATGGCCCGCTATAAGACCTCTACATGGCCCACTATAAGACCTCTACATGGCCCGCTATAAGACCACTACATGGCCCGCTATAAGACCTCTACATGGCCCACTATAAGACCTCTACATGGCCCGCTATAAGACCACTACATGGCCCGCTATAAGACCACTACATGGCCCGCTATAAGACCTCTACATGGCCCACTATAAGACCACTACATGGCCCACTATAAGACCTCTACATGGCCTGCTATAAGACCTCTACATGGCCCACTATAAGACCTCTACATGGCCCGCTATAAGACCTCTACATGGCCCGCTATAAGACCTCTACATGGCCCACTATAAGACCTCTACATGGCCCACTATAAGACCTCTACATGGCCTGCTATAAGACCCACTTTATCGATGGTAAAGAGGTGTTGTGTCAGTACGGTGAATGGAAGAAATGCATTAGGATGAGAAGGCTGAAGTGGTTCAGTGAACAGACAACAGAACCCTGGTTGAGTCTCAAATGGCACCCTATTTCTTATATACTATACTTCTGACCAGGGCCCTCTGGTCTAAAGTAGTACACTATATAGGGAATGGGGTGCCATTTGTAAAGCGCCCCAAATCAGATGATGCATTAAAAGTTCACTGTTACCAGAGATACAGATGGACTCCATTGTCCCACCCCACCCCACTACACAACCCAACCCATAGCCTGCTTTTTCAGCATCAAATAACAACTGATTGACAATTCTGTGAGAAATTAGGTCTAAAGAGACACACACACACACACACACACACACACACACACACACATATGAGCGTATGAACGTACACACACACATTCACAGTGTTCTCTTACCCGCCAGGGCTAAGTTCAACAATAGTAAGGCAGAGGCAAGAGGGACAGAAGAGGGAGAAAATATTAATGCAACAAGCATTAACAATACACGCAATAACACCAGAGAGCAAAGTCTCATCCAGATAAATAAGGTTTTGGAGAGGTTGGTTGAGTAAATACTAAAATATCTACAGAGGTGGTGACTCAAATGTTGTGGTCATGAAACTTTGTCTGTGTTTATACAGGCAGCCCAATTCTGAAAATGTACCTAATTATTGGCAAAGGATCTGATCTGATTGGTCAAAAGACCAATTACTGGCAGAATATCAGAATTGGGCTGCCTGTATAAATGTAGCCTTTGTGTTTTATTTGACATGTTTTTATCTTTTGCATGAATCCCACTAATTCCCTCATCAGAACAGGGAACAGGTTGCCATGGTAGTACAGTACTGAGTACATTGTAGTACAGTGTCACAAATGACATCCTGTTTCCTATATAGTGCAAAACGTTTTACCACTAGGGCCTATGGGGCTCTGGTCAAAAGCAGTGTACTATATAGGGAATAGGAAGCCATTTGTGATGCATGATATCATAGCCCAGTCTGACCATCTCAGTTCCAGTCATGATGGGCTGATAAAGACCATGTCAGTGTTTACATGTTGCTTCTTTCTCAGGAAGAAGGAACCACATTAGAGTATTCCTCTTGTTAAATCATTTCCATGCTGATGGTAAGAAGGCAGTGTAATGGAAAGAGTGTGTTCCTTCCCAGGGTGCATTGCAGGCCTGACTGCCTGGTCGATCATGTGGTATTTATGAGCGTGTTTGGGGAAGGAGGAGAGAGCGGGTGAACTACAGCTGGGACTGCTTTAGCTGAGGCTTAGGGTGCACCTCAAAAGGCCCCCTATTCCCTATTTAGTGCACTGCTTTTGACCAGGGCCCATAGGACTCTGGTCAAAAGTACTGTAGTGCACTATATAGGGAATAGTGTGCCATTAGTGACGCAGCCTAATGACACCAAGGCAGTGGTAGCAGAGCAGAGCTAACAGTTTGTATAAGGGAAGGTAACGCTCCTGGATGTTCTGTGCTGACACAGAGAAACTCAAGCGGACTGTTGCCATAGTAACCATCACTGGGGAAAATAGTGACATCTCCGGTCGTTTGGGTGTCATAAAAAAGGGGAAGTCTGTGTATTTGAAATACAGTGGTAGTCGTTGTGATCTGGCCAACATGGTAAAGTCATGTAGGAATGTTCTAACAGGAATAGGGACAGTTAGTCATGTTTTAGATGCATAGTCATGAACTTCTCAGCTTAAAGTTAGAATCCTTAATTGCAACATTCATTTTTGCACGTATAAATTAATTAAACACTGAACGTACAAAACATTAAAGACACTTGCTCTTTCCATGACATAGACGGACCAGGTGAATACAGGTGAAAGCTATGATCCCTTATTGATGTCACTTGTTAAATCCACTTCATCAGTGTAGATGAAGGGGAGGAGACAGGTTAAAGAATGATTTTTAAGACTTGAGACAATTGAGACATGGATATGGCCCACTATAAGACCTCTACATGGCCCGCTATAAGACCTCTACATGGCCCACTATAAGACCTCTACATGGCCCACTATAAGACCTCTACATGGCCCACTATAAGACCTCTACATGGCCCACTATAAGAGTGCACCGGTTTGTGTCAAGAACTGCAACACTGCTGGGTTTTTCACACTCAACAGTTTCCTGTGTGTATCAAGAATGGTCCACCACCCAAAGGACATCCAGCCAACTTGACAACTGAGGGAAGCATTGGAGTCAACATGGTCCAGCATCCCTGTGGAACGCTTTGGACAAATTGTAGAGTCCATGACCCTACGAACTGAGGCAAAGGGAAGGGGGTGCAACTCAATATTAGGAAGGTGTCCTTAATGTTTTGTCCACTCAGTGTATATACGCATTGATATTTGAAGAATATAACTTGTAAATGCCTCAGGAGCTTAGTTCAACTGTCGTACCTCATCAGAACCCAACATATGAACCTGTTTTACTCTGATGTTTGTAAACAAAGTAAATGTAAACAAACACTGTCTAGCCTCAAAACATGGTTACAACTATCATGTTGATATCATGGATGGTCAGTCCTTGCATCCACAGCTCTGTCTATGAATTTGAACGTGGTTACATTTCTCCAGGTCCATCCCTCAGCTTTTTACCAAAACAGAGGTGGGGTGAACCACTTTGTTCTCATTTCAATGAAGGATTCTAGCTTTTAAATGATGGATGAACACTTTGTTTAGGAGTGCACATGCAAAAGTAAAATACCAACACAATAACTACAAATAAATTGAAACAACTTTGAGACATGTAAATCTGTGGGCTTAAATTGAGCGATGAAGCCAAATGACTGGATTGTTGTAGAATGCGTGTAACGTTTGATTGGTAGATATGGTAGAATAAAGATGTGAGCATCAGTTTACCTTCACTCCCTCATTGTAGCTGTCCACGGGGTTCAGGCTGGCCAGACTGCCCAGGTGACTGGGGGCTCCGGGACGGGGGGGTTTCTTTGGTGGAGCTGCATGTTCTGTTGAGGCAAAGGACCCATCAGATACGTACAATAGAATCAACAGATACTTAAACTACAACATATAGTACAATATATGCATGTTATGTGGAGGCGAAGGACCCATAATCAGTTACATAAGGAATAAAACCAACGCATGACTATATGGAAGATGCACAGGAATTGTAGCATTTCTTATCAAACTCTCACAGATTCAACGATATTCCTATCAAATATCTACTATTATGGCAACATAAACTAATACAGGCCTAGCAGAAATAGCCAAATTCTCAGCCTGTCAACATAGTTTAGCAGTTAAAATGGTTGAGGAATGTGCTAGAACAGTTGAGGGAGTCAGAGTTAGAGTCAGAGTCAGTCAGAGTTAGAGCCAGTCAGAGTTAGAGCCAGTCAGAGTTAGAGCCAGTCAGAGTTAGAGCCAGTCAGAGTTAGAGCCAGTCAGAGTTAGAGCCAGTCCGAGCTAGAGCCAGTCCGAGCTAGAGCCAGTCCGAGTCAGAGTCAGTCAGAGTTAGAGCCAGTCAGAGTTAGAGCCAGTCAGAGTCAGAGCCAGTCCGAGTCAGAGCCAGTCAGAGTTAGAGCCAGTCAGAGTCAGAGCCAGTCCGAGTCCGAGTCAGTCGGAGTCAGAGCCAGTCCGAGTCAGTCCGAGTCAGTCAGAGTTAGAGCCAGTCCGAGTCAGTCAGAGTCAGAGCCAGTCAGAGTCAGAGCCAGTCAGAGTCAGAGCCAGTCAGAGCCAGTCCGAGTCAGAGCCAGTCAGAGTTAGAGCCAGTCAGAGTCAGAGCCAGTCCGAGTCCGAGTCAGTCGGAGTCAGAGCCAGTCCGAGTCAGTCCGAGTCAGTCAGAGTTAGAGCCAGTCCGAGTCAGTCAGAGTCAGAGCCAGTCAGAGTCAGAGCCAGTCAGAGTCAGAGTTAGAGCCAGTCAGAGTCAGAGCTAGTCCGAGTCAGTTAGAGCCAGTCAGAGTCAGAGCCAGTCCGAGTCAGTCAGAGTCAGAGCCAGTCAGAGCCAGTCCGAGTTAGAGCCAGTCAGAGCCAGTCCGAGTCAGAGCCAGTCAGAGTTAGAGCCAGTCAGAGTCAGAGCCAGTCCGAGTCCGAGTCAGTCGGAGTCAGAGCCAGTCCGAGTCAGTCCGAGTCAGTCAGAGTTAGAGCCAGTCCGAGTCAGTCAGAGTCAGAGCCAGTCAGAGTCAGAGCCAGTCAGAGTCAGAGTTAGAGCCAGTCAGAGTCAGAGCTAGTCCGAGTCAGTTAGAGCCAGTCAGAGTCAGAGCCAGTCCGAGTCAGTCAGAGTCAGAGCCAGTCAGAGCCAGTCCGAGTTAGAGCCAGTCGAAGTCAGAGCCAGTCCGAGTTAGAGCCAGTCAAAGTCAGAGCCAGTCAGAGTTAGAGCCAGTCAGAGTTAGAGCCAGTCAGAGTTAGAGTCAGTCAGAGTTAGAGTCAGTCAGAGTTAGAGTCAGTCAGAGTTAGAGTCAGTCAGAGTCAGAGCCAGTCAGAGTCAGAGTCGGTGTCAGAGTCGGAGTCGGTCGGAGTTAGAGCCGGTGTCGGAGTCGGTGTCAGAGCCAGTCAGAGTTAGAGTCAGAGTCAGAGCCAGTCAGAGCCCGTCAGAGTTAGAGTCAGAGAACCAGGGGAACATTGAAAACAATACGTGTAAGGTAAACCTGTAATTACATTGGCTGAGACATTACCTGGTTTGCCTATGGGTTGGTATATGTGCTGGTTTCCTGTCTGCACAAACAAACACAAACAAGCAGTTGAAATAAACCAGCAGGATTCATTCCACATTTCCAACAGTGTTTTTCCACAACATCCCAGTGAGCAGTCTCTCTGGTGTCATCTGTGTTGTGGTCTCTCCACCAACACTCAAAATACTCCTGCTGCTTGGATACACAGACCTAACCGGACCACAGCCAACCACCAGTTTACATGGCGTTCCACAGTAAAAACACATCTCTGCTTTACTGTGATAGCCCTAAAACAAACTGTAGAACAGACCATATGCAGTATTCCCTGTTTAAATGTAAGTCAATAAAACACTTGCTGATTGAAGTTTACAGAATAACCTAGAGGTTATTGAGTTGTATTCAATATTTGTGTGCATCAACTCAACATGCTAAATGGCTATCCATCACTCCTTGGCTTCATCCTCTGCCTGGCTATAATTATTATCAGGGAGACAGATTCTGACAGTTATCTCGCCATGAAGCAAGATTTTGGTTTTGCAAATTGCCCAGTAAAATAGAGTGGATTGCATGAGAGCTCCTGCATTAATGTGGCCAGTGTTTTAAACTAAGAGTGGGTTTGGTTTGGGGCTATACCCTTCTAATGGTCCATGCAGCTCAGAACACAGCTGTCCATACAGCTCAATGTAATGATACTGAGCAATGACAGGGAACAAATGAAATAGTTCTACATTCTATGTCCTAATAGTTATATGTTCTAATAGTTCTACATGCTATGTCCTAATAGTTCTACATGCTATGTCTTAATAGTTCTACATTCTATGTTCTAATAGTTCTACATTCTATGTCCTAATAGTTCTATGTTCTATGTCCTAATAGTTCTACGTTCTAACAGTTCTACATTCTATGTTCTAATAGTTCTACATTCTATGTTCTAATAATTCTACGTTCTATGTTCAAACAGTTCTACATTCTATATTCTGATAGTTCTACATTATACATTCTATACATGAGAACAGATGGATATTCCTTCATATCAGTCAGTGTTCTTTTCTTAACCCCTTGACTTTCCCTTTTCCAGTTGAAGGTAAATCCCGAGAGTGCTAAAACAAATACATACAACTTGCTTATGGAATGCCAATGTAGTAAGCATGTACAGTGCATTCAGAAACTATTCAGACCCCTTGACTTTTTACACATTTTGGAAAAACAAGGTTTTTATCACAATTACATAAGTATTTAGACCCTTTACTCAGTACTTTGTTGAAGCACCATTGGCAGCGATTACACCATCGAGTCTTCTTGGGTATGAAGCTAGAAGCTTGGCACATCTGTGTTTGGGGAGTTTCTCCCATTCTTCTCTGCAGATCGTCTCAAGCTCTGTCAGGTTGGATGGGGAGCGTTGCTGCACAGCTATTTTCAGTTCTCTCCAGAGATGTTAGATCGGGTTCAAGTCTGGGCCACTTAAGGACATTCAGAGGCTTGTCCCGAAGCTACTCCTGTGTTGTCTTGGCTGTGTGCTTAGGGTTGTTGTCCTGTTGGAAGGTGAACCTTCACCCCAGTCTGAGGTCCTGAGTGCTCTGGAGTAGGTTTTCATCAAGGATCTCTCTGTACTTTGCTCCGTTCATCTTTCCCTCGATCCTGACTAGTCTCCCAGTCCCTGCCACTGAAATACATCCCCACAGCATGATGCAGCCACCACCATGTTTCACCGTAGGGATGATGCCAGGTTTCCTCCAGACGTGACATTTGACATTCAGGCCAAACATTTGGCATTTCATCAGTCCAGAGAATCTTGTTTCTCATGGTCTGAGAGTCCTTTAGGTATCTTTTGGCAAACTCCAAGCGGGCTGTCATGTGCCTTTTTACTGAGAGTGGATTCCATATGGCCACTCTACCATAAAGGCTTGATTGGTGGAGTGCTGCAGAGATGGTTGTCCTTCTGGAAGGTTCTCCCATTTTCACACAGGAACTCTGGAGCTCTGTCAGAGTGACCATCAGGATCTTGGTCACCTCCCTGACCAAAGCCCTTCTTCCCCGATTGCTCAGTTTGGCTGGGCGGCCAGCTCTAGGAAGAGTCTTGGTGGTTCCAAACTTAATTTAAGAATCATGGAGGCCACTGTGTTCTTGGGGCCCTTCAATGGTGCAGATATTATTTGGTACCCTTCCCCAGATCTGTGCCTTGACACAATTCTGTCTCGGAGCTCTTTGGACAATTCCTTCGACCTCATGGCTTGGTTTTTGCTCTGACATGCACTGTCAACTGTGGGACCTTATATAGACAGGTGTGTGCCTTTCCAAATCATGTCCAATCAATTGAATTTACCACAGCTGGACAACAATCAAGTTGTAGAAACATCGCCAAGGATGATCAATGGAAACAGGACGCACCTGAGCTCAATTTTGAGTTTCATAGCTAAGGGTCTGAATACTTATGTAAATAAGGTATTTCAGTTTTCTATTTTTAATACATTTGAAAAAAATTCAAAAAACCTGTTTACGCTTTGTCATTATGGGGTATTGTGTGTAGATTGATGGGAATTTGTATTTATTTAATACATTTTGGAATAAGGTTGTAACGTAACAAAATGTGGAAAAAGAGAAGGGGTCTGAATACTTTCCGAATGCACTGTATCTATTATGCATTTATATGTTGAAGCTCTCTGAGCCAAAGTCGTGTTTTAAAAACTGATAGCATCTATCTGTCAGGGGGCCTGTTGCTATTTTACCACAAAACCATTCAGTAAGGAAAACATTTATGCCTGCTAATATACTGCACTACAGCGTAAATACAGAAACACTGGTTTGATTGACTTGAGGCTCTAGAGTTACTACACAGGCTGTCTGGGAGTGTTCTCTCCCACTGTACGACTGACTTACTGTAATACTCACTGACTCACTGTATACACAACCCCATGCTAGGAGTGGTACAACAAGCACAGACAACAGAGAGACATTGACGGGAACCCCCCTCCCCCTCCAGACAAAATCTCTTTAACATCTTTTGAGTGAAAGCCCAAGGTATTTTGCATATTTGTGAGAGAGGTAAAGAGAAAATGAGATAGCGTTGACTGTTATTCCATCCAGGGAAACCAAGTAAAAAGAGGAGACTTACTGGGCCTTGGAGGATGCAGTCATCCCGGTCAATGCTGCCTCTGGAATTCCTTGAATCCGGCTTCTGGTTGTGACCGAGAGACACAGCAGGTTAAATGAAGGATCGAACGAACAAACAAACAAATGCTCAGACTGATTTCAATGTGGAAAACAATCATTATTTCTCTATATCACAGTGATAATGGACATTACTTTGCTATAACTGTGGTATGACATCTGATGCACTGATATTCAAATCAGTCAGATCAAATCTAAATGAATATACAATATCATGACAAATACAAATCACTGCTACGTAAACACAGGACAAAATGGTAACAAGAGACATTCTCCGCTTGATCCTTGGAGTCGTCATTATTATTTGTGTGTGTGTTGTATTGTAATATAGGGTTTCAGCTAATGTAAGCTAGCTAAGCTTTGACGTGACTTTCTGTTGCTGAGGTAAATGCGCTGCTCATCCAACTTGCAGAAAGCGCGAGACCCAACAACTGCGCATGCGTAAAACCCTTACATCGCTCGATACCGTTTTCCACAAGCAAAGTGACATTAGATTGCAGCTAAAACCACATCTTCTGAGCGACTTTATCTAATGCGATGTAACGCGCCTAAAGTTGTTTTAAATGGTTTTCCAGTGCACTTGTCGCTGTTATTTCTTGATGAGCATCAATTGTAGTATGTTAATATTTTTTTCTAGTATGATCATATTTTTTCTAGTATGCTAATATATTTTAACATCTACATTAGTAGGCACATTCAATTATTTATCTTTCTAGCACTTCAACACAGAAGGAACAGTTGTACACAGCTTAGAATCCTGCAGCGCAGCAAATGTACTCCTGCTGCTGCTCTGCCCGTTAACTTATTAAAACTTCAGTCTCACGCCAGCTGCCTGCCAAACTATTTACATTCCTCTCTCCTTCCCTCCCTCCTTCCCTAATGCTGTACCAGTTTTCCGAGGCAGGACTTGAAAACCTGCATCCTTTGGACTGCTGTTCTCTGCTGGGTGTTTCAGTGCCTGGGAGGAGAGCATGGAGCGAGCTGCTAGGAATTCCATCAACAGGATGAGAGAGGTTCCCCAGTTTTACTCCTGTTTACACGGCTTGGCTCACTGACTGACTGACTGACTGACTGACTGGCTCGCTGACTGACTCACACAAAGTGAACATGCTGCCAGATAGTGGTCTTTCTCTGTTGGCCTGCCTCTCTCTCTTCCTCCCTCTTTGTCTCTCTCTCTCTATCTCTCCACCTCTCGCTCTCTCACCCTGTCTCTTTCTCCCTCCCTATCTCTCTCCCTCCCCTGGTCCTCTCCTTCCTTTCTTCTAGTAGTCCCTCCCCTTGTATGAAATAAGAGTCTACGGGTCTAAACTACATACAACCTACTCAGCTTTCCAGCAAAGATCATTTGGCTTTCACCAACTCTGGGTCAAAATAAGTTTACCATACTTGACGGCGCATGGAGGGACAAACCTATCATTAGCTAGGAATTTGCCTTAGCCACACCTGGGCGCACGCGCCCACGCACGCATGCACGCACGCACGCACGCTTTTTGTTTCCCCCTTTCTTCTCTGAAACCGCCTTTGTCCGTTGAAAGTAAAAAATTATCCAAGAAGTGAACTGAGGCGCTCTGGGACACATCTCAGAGATAATGATACGGTACTACTAAAATAACTGAGGGGTATGAAGCCAGTGCAAAACATAATGTACAACATCTGTGCACAATTAACACAGGTCTTTCCAAGGAATGATGATGTACCTTTGTGTCAGACATTACAGTTGTAAGTAAACACCCTGAAAACAGAACATGAAGGGGCAAGTCTGTTATCTCCTGCATCACCATCAGAAGGGTTACAGGAGGCAGGTCTGTTATCTCCTGCATCACCATCAGAAGGGTTACAGGAGGCAGGTCTGTTATCTCCTGCATCACCATCAGAGGGGTTACAGGAGGCAGGTCTGTTATCTCCTGCATCACCATCAGAGGGGTTACAGGAGGCAGGTCTGTTATCTCCTGCATCACCATCAGAAGGGTTACAGGAGGCAGGTCTGTTATCTCCTGCATCACCATCAGAGGGGTTACAGGAGGCAGGTCTGTTATCTCCTGCATCACCATCAGAAGGGTTACAGGAGGCAGGTCTGTTATCTCCTGCATCACCATCAGAAGGGTTACAGGAGGCAGGTATGTTATCTCCTGCATCACCATCAGAAGGGTTACAGGAGGCAGGTATGTTATCTCCTGCATCACCATCAGAAGGGTTACAGGAGGCAGGTCTGTTATCTCCTGCATCACCATCAGAAGGGTTACAGGAGGCAAGTCTGTTATCTTCTGCATCACCATCAGAAGGGTTACAGGAGGCAGGTCTGTTATCTCCTGCATCACCATCAGAGGGGTTACAGGAGGCAGGTATGTACAACCATTATGTGTGTGTTTGGGATGTGTGTATGTATATATAGTGTGTGTGTGTGCTTGTATATGTGTGTGGTATGTGTGTATGTATATATATATATAGTGTGTGTGTGTGGTATGTGTGTATGTATATATAGTGTGTCTGTGTGTGTGGTTTGTGTGTATGTATATATAGTGTGTGTTTTATTACCAGGAAGCGTTCCTCCTGCTCCAGCCACCGCTGGTCCTCCTCCATCTGCTGCTGTTGCATCATCAACTGTTCCTCCATCAGGAGGGGGGGCAGAACCTGACCCATCACCTGCATGTCCAGAGACCCCCTGTCCTGAGACAGACCGACACAGAGAGAGAGAAAGAGAGAGAGAGAAAGAGAGATATAGAGAAAGAGCGAAAGAGAGAGAAAGAGAGAAAGAGAGAGAGAGAGAGAAAGAGAAAAAGAGAGATTGAGAGAGAGAGAGAGAATCAGTGCATTGTCCCTCACCAACCTCAATCGCTACTACAGTACCATCTTGTTATTGGGAGCATCAGGTGTACAACACTGGTCCATCCCCAGATCCTTACCTCCATGTTGGGGGACCACATGGGGAGGTCCTGCTGCCGGTGGTGGTTCCAGGTGTCATGGGGATCGTGGGATGCCTGGGAAGGGTACATCCCACTGGTCACGGAGGGCATGCCGTGGGGGCCTGGGTATCCTGCCATCTGGGAAGGACAGGGGCCTTTGAAGTAATGGCCTTAGTAATGTATCTACTTAGATCAGGAACCCCCAATATCCCAACTACCAAAACAGAATCCCATGACATCTAGGGAAAGGCCTGTTATAACTACTGTATAAACACAGGGTACTGTCTCATGTCTCTCTGTCAGTGTGTTGTAGTAGCTAGGCTATCTGCTAGTGGTTATGCTGTTTTAACTACTTAATAACACAATGTACCAGCTCTCCTTGCTCTACCTGTTAGTGGTTATGCTGTTATAACTACTTTATAACACAATGTACCAGCTCTCCTTGCTCTACCTGTTAGTGGTTATGATGTTATAACTACTTTATAACACAATGTACCAGCTCTCCTTGCTCTACCTGTTAGTGGTTATGATGTTATAACTACTTTATAACACAATGTACCAGCTCTCCTTGCTCTACCTGCTAGTGGTTATGCTGTTATAACTACTTTATAACACAATGTACCAGCTCTCCTTGCTCTACCTGCTAGTGGTTATGATGTTATAACTACTTTATAACACAATGTACCAGCTCTCCTTGCTCTACCTGCTAGTGGTTATGATGTTATAACTACTTTATAACACAATGTACCAGCTCTCCTTGCTCTACCTGCTAGTGGTTATGCTGTTATAACAAATTAAAAATGTACATTTGAGTCATTTAGCAGACACTCTTGTCCAGAGCGATTTACAGGAGCAATTAGGGTTAAGTGCCTTGCTCACCGGTACATCGACAGATTTACCTAGTCGGCTCGGGGATTCAAACCAGTAACATTTCGGTTACTGGTCCAACGCTCTTAACCGCTAGGCTACCTGCCCCCCCCCCCCCCGTGTACCAGCTCTCCTTGCTCTACCTGGTAGTGGGTGGGCTGCCCCAGGTGCTGTGGGCTGGGGTAGAACCCCTCACTGGAGCGTGGGCTTGGGTACCCTGGTCTGCTGGGCTATAGAGAGACAGACAGAGAGCTCTGTTAAATACATGCTGCTGCTTCATCTCCATAGCTAGGTCTGGGTTAGATAGAGCTAGGCACACACACACACTGACTGGCTGGCACACACACACACACACACACACACACACACACACACACACACACACACACACACACACACACACACACACACACACACACACACACACACACACACACACACACACACACACACACACACACACACACACACACACACACACACACACTGACTGGCACACAAACTACAGATGCAATGTGTGTGGACAGAGTTAGAGCTGTTCAAAAGGGAAACAAAGAAAGGCTATGAAACAAGCAGACGGTTAGTTCAACATCCACAAAAAAGTTACATGAGAGTTCTGGTGTTGGACTTAGTAGAGTTGCTGGTTATTTTTGGTGCGGGGGAGGGGGGAATGAGGGTAGAATAATCATCTCCAATTCAGGGTGACTTGTTGATAGGCAGGCAGGCAACAATCTCCTCCTCCACTGAGCATTGCACTCAGACTTTCCTTATATTTAATCATAGCGAGACATCTACCTTACAGACCTTTTCACAGTAAGCTTCTCGAGGCCAAACCTCCCGATTAGCAAAAGACAGTGAACAAAACAGAACAGGCTGTAAGTTACAACATGTGACAACACTGTGGAAACATGAAATGATGTGCAAGAAGTTCAGATGCTCATTTAGAACACGTACAATAGAAACATCATAAAACAGGAAATTAAAAGATTCTACATGGTTGTACACAACGTTGGGATGGCTAAGATGACGACAACGGAAGCATCAACCAACCGTGTTGAAAAAGGACCAATGAGAGCAGCATGTTTTCATGGTAGAATAACAGTAGATTGCATCATCCAGAGATCTGGAGGGAGGAGACGTCACCCTGCTGTACAGTACTGCATACTGCATCCCAAATGGAACCCTGTTCCCTAACATAGTGCCCTTCTTTCCTCCAGAGGCCTATGGGCCCAGGTCAAAAGTAGTGCACTACATAGGAGAAAAGGGTGCCATTTGGGACAAGGATTACACAAGCATCCTACACAGGCTCTGAAAGTGAGTGACAACCTGAGGACATTTCAATAGCATTTCCCCCTCAAGGCCAAGGCACATTGTGTTAGCATGTGTTAAGACAACATGCCGCTTTCCAAACAGCTTAGTGTCACAATATTCAACAAAGAAAATCACTAAATCTACGTTGGGCCAAAACATTATTTAATTCTAAATGTAATTTAATGTTACTCTAGTTTGTTTGCCATCATACTCAGTGTAAGTATTTAGGCGACAGCTTTTAACAAATCCACAATAATCATCTAACTAGATTTAAAGCCATTTTGTGTCTCTTGTCAAAGTGAAATAGCACTATAATGGATCACTGTTGCATCCTAACAGGAGCCCTATGAGAAACAGCCAGTGATTTCTCTACATAACTTGACACTGAAATCCCTGGATTGGAACTGAACAGTGTCCAGCCCTGCTGTGTGTCTTTCAGAGAGACACCACTAGAGTGGCGTATGTCAAAACCTTTACAGCTCTGATCTATTTAATGCTGTGGCCCTCTGTCCTGTCCTGTTCCACCGGCCTGTATGGATCTGTGGACTGCATGGGTCAGCTGCTGCTTTTGGGGTGGCTGTAGCATGTCAGTGTGGAGGTGGGGGTAGAGGATCTGACCACCGCAGGGGGCATGGAGGGTCTCCTCAGGGCTGCACGGTGGGGGGTGGGGGGGGGGAAGGACAGTTGGGGATATAACAGGGAGGGCTGAGAGCCAAAGCATTGAGGTATAGGCGCCGACAGACATTCCAGACTAAAGCTTTGCTGCAAGGACGGCCGACGGGGGACGGGGGGGGATTGCAGACAGGACAGGACGCACACAATGTGTATAGCATGATGAGACAGACAGACAGACAGACAGACAGACAGACAGACAGACAGACAGGACAGACAGGACAGACAGGACAGACGGAGGGACCAGACATACAGACGGAGGGACCAGACATACAGACAGACAGACGGAGGTACCAGACAGACAGACGGAGGTATCAGACAGACAGACAGACGGAGGTACCAGACAGATAGACAGACGGAGGTACCAGACAGACAGACGGAGGTACCAGACAGACAGACGGAGGTACCAGACAGACAGACGGACCAGAAAGACGGAGGGACCAGACATACAGACAGACAGACGGAAGAACCAGACAGACAGACGGAGGTACCAGACAGACAGAAGGAGGGACCAGACAGACAGGCAGACGGAGGGACCAGACAGACAGACAGACAGACAGATGGAGGGACCAGACAGACATACAGACAGATGGAGGGACCAGACAGACAGACAGATGGAGGGACCAGACAGAGGGACCAGACAGACAGACAGACAGACAGAGGGACCAGACAGACAGACAGACAGATGGAGGGACCAGACAGACAGAGAGACGGAGGGACCAGACAGACAGAGAGACGGAGGGACCAGACAGACAGGCAGAGGGACCAGCCAGACAGGCAGAGGGACCAGACAGACAGACAGACAGGGAAGATGGAGGGACCATACAGACGGACAGGGAAGATGGAGGGACCATACAGACGGACAGGACGGAGGGACCAGACAGACAGACAGACGGAGGGACCAGACAGACAGACAGACAGATGGAGGGACCAGACAGACAGACAGACAGACGGAGGGACCAGACAGACAGACAGACAGACGGAGGGACCAGACAGACAGGCAGAGGGACCAGACAGACAGGCAGACAGGGAAGATGGAGGGACCAGACAGACAGACAGACATATGGAGGGACCAGACAGACAGACAGGACGGAGGGACCAGACAGACAGACAGACGGACAGATAGATAGACAGACAGACAGACAGACAGACAGATAGATAGACAGACAGATGGAGGGACCAGACAGACAGATAGACGGAGGGAGACAAGGGAACAGAGACACACAGACAGACATATAACAAGCACATTGAGACATGATGGAACATTGCTGAAGACAAAGCCAGCTGGGTGATAAGCTGTAAGTAGAGAGCTGGTAGAGGAACTAATGGGGAAGGAGAGCAGGGAAGTCAACTGGGGAGGAGAGCAGGGTAGTCAGTGGGGCGGAGAGCTAGGTAGTCAGTGTGGGAGGAGAGCAGGGTAGTCAGTGGGGGAGAACAGCAAGGTAGTCAGTAAGGGGGGGACAGGGTAGTCACATAAAATAGTCCCTTGATTAAAGATTCCCTTGATAAAAAAGTATCTTGATAAAATAGTCTCTTGATAAAATAGTTCCCATCAATAGTCATCACACTCAGCAAAAAAAGAAACGTCCCTTTGTCAGGACCCTGTCTTTCAAAGATAGTTCATAAAAATCCAAATAACTTCACAGATCTTCATTGTAAAGGGTTTAAACACTGTTTCCCATGCTTGTTCAATGAACCATAAACAATTAATGAACATGCACCTGTGGAACGGTCGTTAAGACACTAACAGCTTACAGACGGTAGGCAATTAAGGTCACAGTTATGAAAACTTAGGACACTAAAGAGGCCTTTCTACCGACTCTGAAAAACACCAAAAGAAAGATGCCCAGGTTCCCTGCTCATCTGCATGAATGTGCCTTAGGCATGCTGCAAGGAGGCATGAGGACTGCAGATGTGGCCAGGGCAATAAATTGCAGTGTCCGTACTGAGACGCCTAAGACAGCGCTACAGGGAGACAGGACGGACAGCTGATCGTCCTCGCAGTGACAGACCACGTGTACCAACATCTGCACATTATCGGTACATTCGAACATCACACCTGCAGGACAGGTACAGGATGGCAACAACAACTGCTCAATTTATACCAGGAATGCACAATCCCTCCATCAGTGCTCAGACTGTCTGGATTAGGCTGAGAGAGGCTGGACTGAGGGCTTATAGGCCTGTTGTAAGGTAGGTCCACACCAGACATCACCGGCAACAACGTCGCCTATGGGCACAAACCCACCGTCGCTGGACCAGACAGAACTGGCAAAAAGTGCTCTTCATCTGACGAGTCGCGGTTTTGTCTCACCAGGGGTGATGGTTGGATTCTCATTTATCGTCGAAGGAATGAGCGTTACACCGAGGCCTGTACTCTGGAGCGGGATCAATTTGGAGGTGGAGGGTCCGTCATGGTCTGGGGCAGTGTGTCACAGCATCATCAGACTGAGCTTGTCGTCATTGCAGGCAATCTCAACGCTGTGCGTTACAGGGAAGACATCCTCCTCCCTCATGCGGTACCCTTCCTGCAGACTCATCCTGACATGACCCTCCAGCATGACAATGCCACCAGCCATACTACTCGTTCTGTGCGTGATTTCCTGCAAGACAGGAATGTCAGTGTTCTGCCATGGCCAGCGAAGAGCCCGGATCTCAATCCCATTGAGCACATCTGGGACCTGTTGGATCAGAGGGTGAGGGCTAGGGCTATTCCCCCCAGAATTGTCCGGGAACTTGCCTTGGTGGAAGAGTGGGGTAACATCTCACAGCAAGAACTGGCAAATCTGGTGCAGTCCATGAGGAGGAGATCCACTGCAGTACTTAATGCAGCTGGTGGCCACACCAGATACTGACTGTTACTTTTGATTTTGACCCCTTCTTTGTTCAGGGACACATTTCTGTTAGTCACATGTCTGTGGAACTTGTTCAGTTTATGTCTCAGTTGTTGAATCTTGCTTTGTTCATACAAATATTTACAGATGTTAAGTTTGCTGAAAATAAACGCAGTTGACAGTGAGAAGACGTTTCTTTTTTTGCTGAGTTGATATGGTGGCTGTACACAGAGCTGTTCAGTCACAGCAGCCAGCAGTGTTTGCCCATGGTGGAGACTAGTTCCTGAGAATAGGACCATGGGTTAACAATAGATAAGGCTTTAGATAATGCGAACAGCTGCAGCAGAGAGAAAACTGGGAACAGAAATGACATTAGTATATCAGATAGAAAATGAAAGCTCTCTAAATAACATTGGAGGATGGAAGAGGTGAAGCTACGAAGAACGTTTCCCTCAGAATAATGTCTAACAGACAGACAGTCTGACCAACAGAAGTGAAATTGTGGCTCCAAGCATGTAGACCCCACCCGATTCAATGTGTAATTCCTGAGGGAGTCACTGACTAAAGCCTCAAGCTTGACTGTACTGTTGTATTTGTGTACAGTGTTTACAGATGTCACACCATGAAAACTCCTCTTGTAATGGGAGCAGCCAACTGACAGACTGACTGCCAAGATAGGTGTTGATGATGACGTCTGTGACCTCCTCGTGGCCAAGGCATAAAGTCGCTGTGTGTGTGTCTGTGTGTGTCTATTAATGTGCTTCTGTGTGTGTGTGTCTAAAAGTGTGCATCTGTGAGTGTGTGTGTGACTCTCTCTCTATCTCTGTGTGTGTGTGTGTGACTCTCTATCTGTGTGTGTGTGTGTGTGCGCGTGTGTGTGTGTAAGCTCTTACTTTAGGCGGCGCCTCGTCGGACCCCCCTGAGTCCCAGGACACAGAGACCTGACGTCTCATCTCCATACGTGTCCTCTCCTTCTGCTGCAGCTTCTCCTCCTCCAATATCTGACTGCAGAGAGACAGAACAAACCACTGTGACTGTGTGTGTGTGTGTGTCCGTGATACTATCAGACTTCAGGAGTGTCCAGCCAGGAGCATAACTATAGTTTAGTTCAGCATCTCCTAAAAAGACCTAAACCTGTGGTGCTGTGGCTTTGAGAGGGGAGGAGAGATACGCTGGATAAACTCTGTACAGGTTATTGTACTGTACTGTTCCTGTACATGGTGACAGGTTTCTCCACTAGAATTCAGGGATGGATATTGTTGCAGCGTAGCTACAACCACAAGGTCCATGTCCTTCACTGTTAAGTCCTGCTGCGTTCTCAGATGGTTTTGTTTACAGAGCTGTCCTGTTAGCTGACAGGGTGGGTTTCACACAGCTGAGTACTACAACAACCTTCCCTTGTAACCAGCTACATCCTCTTGTCCTGAGCTACAGTACATAGGATGCATACCAAATGGCTCCCTATTTCCTATATAGTGCACTACTTTTGACCAGAGCTCTATGGGCCTTGTTTAAAGTAGTGCACTATAAAGGGAATAGGGAGCCATTTGAGAGTCAGACAATATGGTACACACATAGGACCTTAAGGAATACAGAGTAGGGAAAGCAAACAGCGGTCCCACTCCACCCAGCCTGGATCTGCTACAGTGATTTTATGCCTCTGGTCCACAGCACATGGAAACCCATTGGACATGCACAAAAAGAGGGGAAACCGCTCAAACACATGAAACAGCTTCCCTCCCCTCAGAGCCTGCAATAGCCATTAGAGGAATAAGCCATTTATATAATCACACAATGAGAGGAGATGTGGCTCTACTCTACTGTTCTGTACTGTTCTGACAATACCTTTCAGCCAGCATTAACTTAGACCCCAATGTTCTGTGTTTTATCCTCCGTTCTGTCATCCAATGTCCAGTCTGAACAGAATGCAGGCAATTCACTGAGCCAAACATTCTTCTGGATGCTGAGAACTCTGGAGTGTCTCCTCCCAACTAAACAAAGAACAGTTACATGAAGTGGAGGGTCCTCCAGCCTAAATACAGGCAATAAACTGTGTCCCATGAACCCCACAGTCTCTCTCTCTGTCCCTCACGCTCCCTCTCTCGCTCTCCATCTCTCCCTTTCTGTCTCTCTCTTTCTCTGTCTTTCTCTCTGGGAGGGAGGACTATTTGTGGAAACAGCATTAGTCCTGGCTGCCATGCTGCCTTTGTATCTCTGTTCTTTACTGCCCAGATCAGTCACTCAATATAGTCGCTGCTGTCCTTGTCTGTTCCTAAGGCTAGAACTGAGATGGGAAAAAAATCATTTTCCCATAATGCCCCTTCATCCTGGAACATGCTTCAGAAGATTTTAAAGTTAGGGGAGTTAGTGTCCTTGTCTGTTTTTAAGACTCTGATCGACAACACTGTTTGTGATAACTGCAGTTGTTTCTAATCTTCAGTTGTATCTTTAACTTGTGACACTTTGTCTTTTGTGTGTATTCTGTATTTTTCTGTAATGTTTTGTGGACACACTGCTATTTCCCTGTTTTGCCTTCTTGCCAGGTCACCCTCACTAAAGAGGTTTTTAACCTCAATGGGTTTAACCTGGTTAAATAAAGGTTAAATAAATAAAAAATGTGTGATAGCAGCAGTAAATCAGACAAGAACAACAACATGGGGACCACCTGTCCTGGTCATTCTCCAGAACACACAACACAAACCTGACCCGTCTGTTAACAAGTTACAGGCTATTAGCACCGTTGCCTCTAATAACAAAAGTGTTCGCAGTGTTGCTGACAAAACATTATATAAAGTATTACTTTCTGTTGACTAGCTAATAGCTACTACCTTTAAAAATAAAATCAAACAGTCTGACAGTAACTCAACAGCATTACAATGGAAGCACACTGAATGCCATGCTAAAAGACTCTCCAAACATATTCACTACTCACCAGCGTCACTTTGCTAGAGTTCCATATCATCAATGCTCAGAATAAGTCTGGAAAACTGTATTGTGAGAGACCTGAATCAAAACCATTCCTTCACAGCCAACTACATCACTCCACATTTGCTCAAGGCAGACCTCAATAGGACATATCCAGTCAACTGAGTCACGGAGAGAAGGAGATAAGGAAGGAAAAGCCCTGACTGTTACCTTACAACAGTGGGAGTTGAGCTGCCTCGTGTGCTGCTAGAGGAACAGGAGACCATATCCACTTAGATAATCCATTAGGGGAGAGACGTCCAGTACGCATGACACAAGTGTCCCAGAGACCAGACAGACAACCAGGCAGAGAGTCCTAGAGACCAGACAGACAACCAGGCAGAGAGTCCTAGAGACCAGACAGACAACCAGGCAGAGAGTCCTAGAGACCAGACAGACAACCAGGCAGAGAGTCCCAGAGACCAGACAGACAACCAGGCAGAGAGTCCTAGAGACCAGACAGACAACCAGGCAGAGAGTCCCAGAGACCAGACAGACGACCAGGCAGAGAGTCCCAGAGACCAGACAGACAACCGGGCAGAGAGTCCCAGAGACCAGACAGACAACCGGGCAGAGTCCCAGAGACTAGACAGACAACCAGGCAGAGAGTCCCAGAGACCAGACAGACAACCAGGCAGAGAGTCCCAGAGACCAGGCAGACAACCAGGCAGAGAGTCCCAGAGACCAGGCAGACAACCAGGCAGAGAGTCCCAGAGACCAGACAGACAACCGAACTGAAGCCCTCCGCTGTGGAGCTGAGATAGAGGCTGGAGAAGATGTCTCGGTGATGGTGAACTGAAGCCCTCCGCTGTGGAGCCGAGATAGAGGCTGGAGAGGTTTGTCTCGGTGACGGTGAAGTTAAAGCAGCGCTAGTGCCAAGCCTGCCGATCTGGCAAGACGTGGTCAAGCAGCCAGACAGACACAGTCTCTCAGGTCAGCTCAGTGCAGAGCAGATAGAAAGGCTCAGGATCAGAGGCAGAGGGTTTGGTTAGGACAGCCCCCTTTTCCATGGGACTTAATAAGACCATCCCCTCAGAGTTCTCCTCTCACAGTGAGACTAGCTGGAGTCATATCTGCAGGACAATACCACAGAGCTGTCTTTACAACTGACTTTACAACTTTACAACTGACTTTACAACTTTACAACTGACTTCCAAGCAGCAGCTAAATACAGTACAGTGGTACCATGTAAGGGTATATGACAGTGGTATCGTGTAAGGGTATATGACAGTGGTACCATGTAAGGGTATATGACAGTGGTACCGTGTAAGGGTATATGACAGTGGTACCATGTAAGGGTATATGACAGTGGTACCGTGTAAGGGTATATGACAGTGGTACCGTGTAAGGGTATATGACAGTGGTACCG
The DNA here is from genome assembly GCF_016432855.1 of Salvelinus namaycush. NCBI lineage: Eukaryota > Metazoa > Chordata > Actinopteri > Salmoniformes > Salmonidae > Salvelinus > Salvelinus namaycush. The sequence goes on along the minus strand of NC_052311.1, from coordinate 69,239,895 downwards.
TGTAAGGGTATATGACAGCGGTACCGTGTAAGGGTATATGACAGCGGTACTGTGTAAGGGTATATGACAGTGGTACCGTGAAGGGTATATGACAGTGGTACCGTGTAAGGGTCTGACAGCGGTACCGTGTAAGGGTATATGACAGCGGTACCGTGTAAGGGTATATGACAGCGGTACCGTGTTAGGGTATATGACAGTGGTACCGTGTAAGGGTATATGACAGCGGTCCCATGTAAGCTGGCATGTTGGAGAAAGATCCTGCCTTAGTATTCTGTGTTTGCGCACGCACGCACGCACACACACACACACACACACAGACACACCCCTTTCTGGCAGCTGTGCTCCCTAATTTATATGATGACATAAAACAAGTCTCAACCAATGAACCCCACATCAAATGCCTTTTATGGGCCTGGCTTTTCATTTAAATAGTATTAAGAGTGTAAATATTGACATGGTTTCCAGGACACAGCCACTTCCATGCTGCTGGAGCACCAGAACATGACCGATGTGGTGGGACTCAGAAAGACAAGTAGAAAGTGGAGGTGTGACTCATGCTGAGTTTTAAACAGGATAATAAAAGCACAGCACTCTTATTTTCCGACATGTCTTCTCTGTGTAAACCAAGGGCACTGTGATGGGAGACAGCATGGCAGGCAGCAGCACAGCTCACACAGATGCAGCATCTACAGGTCTGTTCTATAGCAGTCACTGATGGAAAGGAGACAGATCCCTACGTCATGAAGTGAAGTTAAAACTACTTCACCATGGCCCCAGGGTATCTTACCTGGACATCCAAATGCCTAGCAACACAAGCGTGAGCATGCATGGAAATGACGCTGACACTTCATTCTCACGAAAACCCTACCCTGTCAATGAAGGGAAAATGTCCAGCATTACATCAGAGGGGAATTCAAAGGCAGTTACCAGGGTGTGTGTCTAGACCTTTCTTGTGAAGGATTACCGGAAGGTGCTTTCCTCAACAGTATTACATACGGACCTTTACCTGAAGGTGCTTTCCTCACCAGTATTACATACGGACCTTTACCTGAAGGTGCTTTCCTCACCAGTATTATATACGGACCTTTACCTGAAGGTGCTTTCCTCACCAGTATTACATACTGACATTTACCTGAAGGTGCTTTCCTCACCAGTATTACATACTGACCTTTACCTGAAGGTGCTTTCCTCACCAGTATTACATACTGACCTTTACCTGAAGGTGCTTTCCTCACCAGTATTACATACTGACCTTTACCTGAAGGTGCTTTCCTCACCAGTATTACATACGGACCTTTACCTGAAGGTGCTTTCCTCACCAGTATTACATACTGACCTTTACCTGAAGGTGCTTTCCTCACCAGTATTACATACGGACCTTTACCTGAAGGTGCTTTCCTCACCAGTATTACATACTGACCTTTACCTGAAGGTGCTTTCCTCACCAGTATTACATACGGACCTTTACCTGAAGGTGCTTTCCTCACCAGTATTACATACTGACCTTTACCTGAAGGTGCTTTCCTCACCAGTATTACATACTGACCTTTACCTGAAGGTGCTTTCCTCACCAGTATTACATACTGACCTTTACCTGAAGGTGCTTTCCTCACCAGTATTACATACGGACCTTTACCTGAAGGTGCTTTCCTCACCAGTATTACATACTGACCTTTACCTGAAGGTGCTTTCCTCACCAGTATTACATACGGACCTTTACCTGAAGGTGCTTTCCTCACCAGTATTACATACTGACCTTTACCTGAAGGTGCTTTCCTCACCAGTATTACATACGGACCTTTACCTGAAGGTGCTTTCCTCACCAGTATTACATACTGACCTTTACCTGAAGGTGCTTTCCTCACCAGTATTACATACGGACCTTTACCTGAAGGTGCTTTCCTCACCAGTATTACATACTGACCTTTACCTGAAGGTGCTTTCCTCACCAGTATTACATACTGACCTTTACCTGAAGGTGCTTTCCTCACCAGTATTACATACTGACCTTTACCTGAAGGTGCTTTCCTCACCAGTATTACATACGGACCTTTACCTGAAGGTGCTTTCCTCACCAGTATTACATACTGACCTTTACCTGAAGGTGCTTTCCTCACCAGTATTACATACGGACCTTTACCTGAAGGTGCTTTCCTCACCAGTATTACATACTGACCTTTACCTGAAGGTGCTTTCCTCACCAGTATTACATACTGACCTTTACCTGAAGGTGCTTTCCTCACCAGTATTACATACTGACCTTTACCTGAAGGTGCTTTCCTCACCAGTATTACATACTGACCTTTACCTGAAGGTGCTTTCCTCACCAGTATTACATACTGACCTTTACCTGAAGGTGCTTTCCTCACCAGTATTACATACTGACCTTTACTTGAAGGTGCTTTCCTCACCAGTATTACATACAGACCTTTACCTGAAGGTGCTTTCCTCACCAGTATTACATACTGACCTTTACCTGAAGGTGCTTTCCTCACCAGTATTACATACTGACCTTTACCTGAAGGTGCTTTCCTCACCAGTATTACATACTGACCTTTACCTGAAGGTGCTTTCCTCACCAGTATTACATACTGACCTTTACCTGAAGGTGCTTTCCTCACCAGTATTACATACTGACCTTTACCTGAAGGTGCTTTCCTCACCAGTATTACATACTGACCTTTACCTGAAGGTGCTTTCCTCACCAGTATTACATACTGACCTTTACCTGAAGGTGCTTTCCTCACCAGTATTACATACTGACCTTTACCTGAAGGTGCTTTCCTCACCAGTATTACATACGGACCTTTACCTGAAGGTGCTTTCCTCACCAGTATTACATACTGACCTTTACCTGAAGGTGCTTTCCTCACCAGTATTACATACGGACCTTTACCTGAAGGTGCTTTCCTCACCAGTATTACATACGGACCTTTACCTGAAGGTGCTTTCCTCACCAGTATTACATACTGACCTTTACCTGAAGGTGCTTTCCTCACCAGTATTACATACTGACCTTTACCTGAAGGTGCTTTCCTCACCAGTATTACATACGGACCTTTACCTGAAGGTGCTTTCCTCACCAGTATTACATACGGACCTTTACCTGAAGGTGCTTTCCTCACCAGTATTACATACGGACCTTTACCTGAAGGTGCTTTCCTCACCAGTATTACATACGGACCTTTACCTGAAGGTGCTTTCCTCACCAGTATTACATACTGACCTTTACCTGAAGGTGCTTTCCTCACCAGTATTACATACTGACCTTTACCTGAAGGTGCTTTCCTCACCAGTATTACATACTGACCTTTACCTGAAGGTGCTTTCCTCACCAGTATTACATACGGACCTTTACCTGAAGGTGCTTTCCTCACCAGTATTACATACTGACCTTTACCTGAAGGTGCTTTCCTCACCAGTATTACATACGGACCTTTACCTGAAGGTGCTTTCCTCACCAGTATTACATACGGACCTTTACCTGAAGGTGCTTTCCTCACCAGTATTACATACTGACCTTTACCTGAAGGTGCTTTCCTCACCAGTATTACATACTGACCTTTACCTGAAGGTGCTTTCCTCACCAGTATTACATACGGACCTTTACCTGAAGGTGCTTTCCTCACCAGTATTACATACGGACCTTTACCTGAAGGTGCTTTCCTCACCAGTATTACATACGGACCTTTACCTGAAGGTGCTTTCCTCACCAGTATTACATACGGACCTTTACCTGAAGGTGCTTTCCTCACCAGTATTACATACTGACCTTTACCTGAAGGTGCTTTCCTCACCAGTATTACATACTGACCTTTACCTGAAGGTGCTTTCCTCACCAGTATTACATACGGACCTTTACCTGAAGGTGCTTTCCTCACCAGTATTACATACGGACCTTTACCTGAAGGTGCTTTCCTCACCAGTATTACATACGGACCTTTACCTGAAGGTGCTTTCCTCACCAGTATTACATACGGACCTTTACCTGAAGGTGCTTTCCTCACCAGTATTACATACTGACCTTTACCTGAAGGTGCTTTCCTCACCAGTATTACATACTGACCTTTACCTGAAGGTGCTTTCCTCACCAGTATTACATACGGACCTTTACCTGAAGGTGCTTTCCTCACCAGTATTACATACGGACCTTTACCTGAAGGTGCTTTCCTCACCAGTATTACATACTGACCTTTACCTGAAGGTGCTTTCCTCACCAGTATTACATACTGACCTTTCTGCAACTGCTACATTCATTGTTGTACATTTAAATAAATGATATATCCCCATTGATTGTTGAAGAATAGAACTTCTGAACACCTCAAGAGCTTTAGTTCACCCGTCAATACCTAACATATAAGCTTGTTTCTCTTCATTGTTTTTAAACAATGTAATTGTTAACACTGTATAGATTCAAAAACATGGTTCAAACTATCATCCTGATATCATGGATGGTCAGTCCTTGTATCCATAGCTCTGTTTATGAATGTGAGTGAGGTTACAATTCTCTAGCCTCGTTCCTCAGCTGTTTACCAAAACAGTGGCCGGTGGCCATTTGTAATTGTCTCTTTCACTACGTCCTTAATAAACCTGGGTCAGACACATATCAAACACCTGAGATCAATATAGTTTGTCCCATAAAATCAAACCAATAGAAGAGTCCCCAAAACTCCAAGCTAAATCAAACGCACAGGTCTGACTCCCTCACCAATGGAAACCTAAGGATAGAAGGTGAGGGTTGGGCCCTGGCACTGTCCCTCTCAGTTACCATACCAACAATGAGGTCATCCCAGACAGGAAGAGGGACAGACGGGCACGGTCTGACGAGTCAGAGCTACTGAGAGGGCCGTCACTGGTCACCACAGCCACAAAGCCATAAACCCCACCTATTTCAACAATTTATCTTCTTAAAATGTGATTTTAAACCTTAACGCTAACCTTAACACACAACCTGATGCCTAACCCTAACCTTAAATTAAGAACAAAAAGCACATTTTTTCGTGAATTTTAATTTTGACTTTGTGGCTGTGATATCTAGTGGAAACCAACTGAGAGGGATTTCCCTATGTCTCATGCCACCCAGAGGTGTGACTGACCTCAACTGAATCACAGCACCCAAAACACCATGAAGCCAAGTGTCACCCAGAGGTGTGACTGGCCTCAACTGAATCACAGCACCCAAAACACCATGAAGCCAAGTGTCAGCCAGAGGTGTGACTGGCCTCAACTGAATCACAGCACCCAAAACACCATGAAGCCAAGTGTCAGCCAGAGGTGTGACTGGCCTCAACTGAATCACAGCACCCAAAACACCATGAAGCCAAGTGTCACCCAGAGGTGTGACTGGCCTCAACTGAATCACAGCACCCAAAACACCATGAAGCCAAGTGTCACCCAGAGGTGTGACTGGCCTCAACTGAATCACAGCACCCAAAACACCATGAAGCCAAGTGTCAGCCAGAGGTGTGACTGGCCTCAACTGAATCACAGCACCCAAAACACCATGAAGCCAAGTGTCACCCAGAGGTGTGACTGGCCTCAACTGAATCACAGCACCCAAAACACCATGAAGCCAAGTGTCAGCCAGAGAACTGGGCATGTAATACAGTATATCTACTTGTACAAACAAGCCAGTCAATTCCACCTTCAACGATTGAAATGTGTGGATGCTTTGGTGACAGAGTGCCATCTAGTGACCAAGAATGAAAATCTATCTAGATGGGGTCGGCAACAGGTGGACTGTTAAAAGAATATATATTTTTGTTATCTATTTAATTTAAGAAATCTGTTTCAAAGTAGTCTCACAAATAGAAAAAGAGACGTGATCGTGTTTCAATATAATCAAGGTATGAAATTATTGTTATTTTTAAATACAATCTCTTTTTGGGCTTAGTTGTGGTCAATTTGCAGTGTACAAATTATTAGAATTATTTTAAGTTCCCACGACCATTCGTTCCGACAACCCCCCCCCCCCCCACCCACACTCTCTATGAGAAACATTTGGAATTGGAATTTCAGTTCACTTCCTGAACTGACTCAAATGGAATGAACTCCAACCCTGATAGATATGCATTATTTTCCCTCTACAGTCAATGTGCCTCAGTTCAGATCTTATGACATTGTAGTTGTAGGAGATAGTCTTCAAGGTAGGATAATGCACCATGCACTACAGCAATGCAGATAGACCGACTGACGGACATACCTGAGCTGGGCTTTGAGCTCTGTGAAGCAGGGTCTCTTGCTGGGGTCGTAGGCCCAGCACTTGGTCATCAGGCTGTACAGGGTAGGGGGGCAGTTGTGGGGCATGGCCAGACGCTCTCCGTTCTCTATCCGGCCGATGACATCGTTGTTCTTCACCCCCTGGAAGGGTTTGACTCCGTAGATGAGGATCTCCCACATACACACACCTGGAGTACAGAGAAACATATATTTATTTAAACCCTAATTTGTCAGCTAATAACTGTTTAATAAGTACTGTATCAAATTCCCATACTCACCAAACATCCACACGTCACTGGCTGAGGTAAAGCGTCTGAAGTTAATAGATTCTGGTGCCATCCATTTGATAGGCAGTTTCCCTTTGGAGGCTGGGAGGAGAGGTGAAAGCAGGACTTTTATTTTTTTTGTGATCAAATGTTTTTATTGTGATTGATTAGACAGGTACACATGATCAATGCAACAAGTAACAAGACAAACACATCCCCTCCCACAGGACTTCCCTAAGCCATAGTTAGATGAGTGGTTCACAATAACAGTCTCACAGAGTCATACGCTGATGAAAAGAGCTGTTGAGTTTCTTTCACTCGCCCCATGCATACGTGCAACAGATATTTCCACGTTTATAATGTCCATGAATGACAGCAGCCACAGCTGTCTGCTTAAAGAGTGAGGAACCTAATGAATGACTTACTGATAACAAAAAGAGCAGAAAGTGATCTCCTCTGGTATGCTAACTGTGGACAGTTAGTCTCCAGAACAGGTGAAACTCCTACCTTTGTAATAGGAGCTGTCCTCCATGTATCGAGACAAGCCAAAGTCTCCCAGTTTAACACAGTCCACTGAGGATACCAGCACATTCCTGGCAGCTATATCCCTGCAAGACGCAGACATGGTTACAATGGAAAAGAGAAGAGTAGTGTGTTTACAGGAAACACACACAAGCCATATTAATAAGGCTAGATTGGGGTGGGGGCTTACCTATGTACAAACCGCTTGCTCTCCAGGTAGGCGAGTGCTGTGCTTAGCTGGAAAGCGTAGAGAATCAGTGATGCCAAGTCGAGGTTGTATTTTCTCACTTGCAGAAAGGAGCGTAGCTATAAAGATGGAAGAGAAAACAAAAGATAATACTCACTTTAGCATGTACATTACATACAGGGATGGATTAATGCAGGAGCTTCCTGGGGCTGAAGCCCCTGGGCTCAGGCCCGATGGGGGCCCAAGAGAGAAAAAAAACATTAAAAAAATGTATAATAATAATAATAAAGGAGATATATACAGTATTTATAAAATATGTAGTATATATTTTGAGTGTAGACAGCCTGATGCCGTTCTGCTAATCATCAGATGGGGGGAGGAGAGGAGGTAAGGGGTGCCATGTGGGTAACTGGGGGCCCTGCCTTGATTGGGTAACTGATGAATAAAAAAAAATAATAATAATAAACTGCATAATAAATAAATGTGACTGGTCAATTGTGTAAGTCAGGGGCTGGGACAAAACATTTTTTTGTGTGCATTTTTTTGTATTATTACAATAATTTTTTATCCAACCACAGGAGCCCGCTCTCAATGTTCAAAATACACCAGAGAGCACAATTTCAGGAAACTAGGCGTATGTCGCGCATCACTACTACACAGGAGAGTAAACATTTTTTTATTATAAAAATGTGTTTTTGGGCAGAAATGCCTTCTGGAATATGTGAACTTTCACGTGTCTTAATAACAAACTTGTATGCCATCTGTAAATATGAAAAAAAAATGTTAAATTACAAGCCTAGTTGGTTTAGCCACAGAAAAAGACAGCAACCTTCTTGCTAGCCCTGATTGGCTGAGATAATGAGTGGGCTGGACATGCCGAGAGATGAGTTCAGACTGGTCTGCCATGTAGCTAGCTTCTGTCTATAACATGAGCCGGTCAGTATGTGTCAGTAATCCTTTCTAACAGGGCTTTTTTGAAAGACATTGCATAGTAGAACTGCATAAGTGTTGTTCTCCACTTTCCGGAGGGCCGAGTTTTGAAATCAGTGGAATTAGAGTATGATAGCTAAGGAGACGGAAAAGATTCTGGCGTTTGATTGCAAATATGCAGCCTGAGTTGAAAAGAGAACACACAGAAGGCTGCTGTATAAAACACCTGTCTCTGGGTTACATCTTCAAACTAAGGACAACCATGGCATCCGTGACAGAGAGGGAGAAGCGTCTATCCATGCATACGGGTAAGATAGTCTAGCTGGCTACATTTTCAGATATTGCACATTTCTAATTTAGTCAGAAAGTCGTTTTAATTTCAAGTTTAAGTGTACTGTTAGCTAACTAGCTAACGTTAGCTGGCTGGCTAGCTAACGTTACATGTATGATCTGTGTAGTTATATTATTCGTATCTCAGAGCCATTTGCATTGCTAGTTATAGCCTAATGTTAGCTAGCTAACATTGAACCTGGTTGGTTAGCTGCCTGCAGATTCATGCAGGGTATTAACGTTATGAGTTGGGATCATGGTTCATTGTTTACCTAGCTAGCTACATGTCTAAACAAAAGACTGCACTATGCAAGTAACGATTTCAATGTTCATGATGTCAATGCGACAACTGTCGATAGACGTAGCGGATAAATCCGCTCTGGCTATCTACTCCGATTTCAGATCACTCTTGTCTCAGTGTGCCAGAGCGCAGAATAACTGACGAATTTACGAACGCTCAACACCAATTGTATATGGCCCGTGTCAGTAAACGTTGGCAAAAAAGCGTGATTAAATTATTGCCAGCAGCACAGTTGCAGTCACCAATGCTCTGGATAACATAAACACAGCCTAACCAGCTCTGCTAGTGCCAGTAAAATGGTCAGAGTGAACTGTTCTCTCATTTGTGTCTGGAAGTAGCTAGCCAACATTAGCCAGTTAGCTTGGGTGCTTGACTTCTGATGTGAGGTCAGAACGCTGGGATCAACCCTACTCCTCGGCTAGACCATCCAGTGTGCGCTCTGAACGCTCCGAGAGCGAAACGCTCTGAATTTGCGAATGTACAATCTGACAACGCTGAGTTTATGAATGCCCAGAGTGCACTCTGAGCACACTCTGGCAGTCCAGATTAAATTTATGAACACGTAGTATAAACCAGTCTTTAGTCTTGAAATCTTTGGTTGTTTAGTACATGGCCTCATGTGAATCCTTAAAGAGATGGGACGGGCAAAGGCTTAAAGAGGGTGTGAACAATGCTGAATGTGTGTAGACAAAGAAAAGCTCCACAGTAGGTACCAAAACATTAAGGGCCATTTTCTCAAAAGTGAGGTTAAAAGTTAATCAACTTTCAAAGCAGAATTACTTTCCCTTTGTTTCTCAACTGTAGTGTATGATATACAATTTTCTAGCTCTGAGTCTCTACTTTTATCCAATGTAAAAAAAACACAATTTCAAATTTTGCTACATAAAACCTGTGGATTAAGTTTTATCAGAAGCTTATCTGCCAAAATAAAGGAAACACCAACATAAAGTGGGACACCACGTGCTGCCAGAACAGCTTCAATGTGCCTTGGCATAAATTCTACAAGTGGACCTAAACCATGCCAGGAAATTGCACCCCACACCATAAAATATACCTAATTTAATCAAGTGTTTCCTTTATTTTGGCAGTTACAGGTATGGTTATGCTGTAGGCATAACCTTTTTGGAACCTCTTACCCTGGCAATTTGACTGTTAAACTCATTTTAAATTTTTATTTTATTTAACTAGGCAAGTCAGTTAGGCAAGTCAAATTATTATTTCCAATGATGGCCTACACCTTATTTCCAATGACGGCCTACACTGTGCTTACAGCCCAACACCGTGCAGGACGTTTGGCATTTGCCAGAGAACACCAAGATTGGCAAATTCGCCACTGGCGCCCTGTGCTCTTCACAGATGAAAGCAGGTTCACACTGAGCACGTGACAGAGTCTGGAGACGCCGTGGAGAACGTTCTGCTGCCTGCAACATCCTCCAGCATGACCGGTTTGGCGGTGGGTCAGTCATGGTGTGGGGTGGCATTTCTTTGGGGGGCCGCACAGCCCTCCATGTGCTCGCCAGAGGTAGCCTGACTGCCATTAGGTACCGAGATGAGATCCTCAGACCGCTTGTGAGACCATATGCTGGTGCGGTTGGCCCTGGGTTCCTCCTAATGCAAGACAATGCTATACCTCATGTGGCTGGAGTGTGTCAGCAGTTCCTGCAAGAGGAAGGCATTGATGCTATGGACTGGCCCGCCCGTTCCCCAGACCTGAATCCAATTGAGCACATCTGGGACATCATGTCTCGCTCCATCCACCAACGCCACATTGCACCACAGACTGTCCAGGAGTTGGCGGATGCTTTAGTCCAGGTCTGGGAGGAGATCCCTCAGGAGACCATCCGCCACCTCATCAGGAGCATGCCCAGGCGTTGTAGGGAGGTCATACAGGCACGTGGAGGCCACACACACTACTGAGCCTCATTTTGACTTGTTTTAAGGACATTACATCAAAGTTGAATCAGCCTGTAGTGTGGTTTTCCACTTTAATTTTGAGTGTGACTCCAAATCCAGACCTCCATGGGTTGATAAATTTGATTTCCATTGATCATTTTTGTGTGATTTTGTTGTCAGCACATTCAACTATGTAAAGAAAAAAGTATTTAATAAGAATATTTCATTCATTCAGATCTAGGATGTGTTATTTTAGTGTTCCCTTTATTTTTTTGAGCAGTGTATATACTGTATATATATTACCTCCTGATAATGTACAATCTGTGTGTCGCTTCATTGGCCTGGGCTATTGTTTGTTGTGAGTTCCAGACCAGATTGATCTCAGTTTGTCAGTCAGAGTAGACACTGATTTCAGTTATTTGTGTGGTATTAAAAAAGATTGTGCTAATGTCTTCTGTCATGTAAATTACATAGAAATGCATGAAATGCGGTTTTTAAATCCTCATGTGTGGAAATTCTAAAAACATCTCTGCTCAACTGTAGCCTATGCCACGTGCCAAATGTTATTCTGGGTTTAGGGCCTCTTTCTTCAACAGTAAATGTAACACGCTTTCAATTGCATCTTGGTGCATGGATTTGTTTACAGAAAATGATGGTGTACCGGGAAGGAGGGGCTATAGAAAAAACAAAGCCCGGGGCCTATGATTTCTTAATCCGACCCTGATCACATATAACATAGACTGCCTTCTACAGTGTACTGTATAAACCTTGAAATTGAACGTTGAATGTGATGCCTCTATCCACCACTAGATGGCCATCCCTAACAGCTGAAACCATGTGAAAGGTAGAAGTACCATCCAAGACGAAATGGGTGAAAAAATGTAAAAACTCAAATTACAGTACTCTTCAGCATGATCCATAGGTTACTGTTACAGAGCCTGAGGTCATCACTGTTAAACTGACTCGTGTATTAAAGGTACTTCCTGTATTAAAGCACTGTATTGTGTGTGTGTTCTGTACCTCTCCCAGTGTACACAGCTCCATGATGATCCACACTGGGTTTTCTGTGATCACTCCAATCAGCTTCACTATGTGGGGGTGGTCAAACTGACGCATGGTCACTGCATGGGAACAACAAGCACACACACACACACACACACACACACACACACACACACACACACACACACACACACACACACACACACACACACACACACACACACACACACACACACACACACACTCAGTGTAATTGAATAGACCAGGGATTAGCTAGGCTACGGTTTATAGAATCAGGTTACTGTATGTAGGGCGAAAAGGTAGAGTGGAAAATGAAGACTGATTATATAGTGGATTATTATTCATGTTGATAATAAATATCAAGGCTGTTATGAAGGAAGCAGGACCATGTGGGCTATTTTAGGATGACTTGGACTCAAACCGCCATCTTCGTTTTCTCTCAGATTTCTCTCCTCAGGAGAGGAGGAGAGAAGGAGAGGAGAGGCTGGGGTTAGAGGAGAAGAGGGGACAGGAGAGGAGAGGAGGGGAGGAGGGGAGGGGAGAGGGGAGGCTAGTGTTGGAGGGGAAACACAGCCTTTATAGTGGTGATGTGCTATTTGATCTGTTTTAGAGCAGTGTGTGTGTGTGTTTGTGTTTTGTCTCTCTGTGTGTGTGTGGGCATGCACGCATGAGTGTGTGTGTCTCAGACTTCAGCAAGGGGAAGGGGTGTGTATTGCACTTGGGAAATCAGTAGGACTGTACTAGTGTAAACCCACTTTCTCTAAAGCCATCCCTCTCTAAAGCAGTGCTCTGTCCTCCCCAGTCCCCCTGCAGCCTCCACACATTCCTGCTGTGTTTTCATACATGCGGGTTAGCTCAGTCCCACCTTGTCTGGGCATTTCATCTGGATAAAGGAGCCTTTCTCTCTGTCAGGACCACTGGAGCTGAAGAGCAGTTAAGTCTTCTGCTGTTCAAAAACCCACTGCTACACTAAGTCTGCGTCACAAATGGCATCCTAATACCTATTAAAGTGTGCTATATAGGAAATAGGGTGCCATTTGGGATGAATCTAAATCTCTGCATTGTTGTAGGTAGAAAAAGGTAGAAATATCTGTCTGAGATTGCTATGCTGAGAATGCGCGCTAGATGCAAACTAAAAGCTCACGTGTTCAACCCTCAGTAGTATACACACAACTGATGTAATATGTATGAAGAGCAAGAGGTCTTATGTGCTGTGATCAAGAAGGACGACAGGAGGAGGTGTGTTACTTACGAGCTTCTTGTAAGAACTTCTCCCTGACACTATCAGAGGTGCAGTTCTTACACGTCTTGATGGCCACAGACAGAGCAGGGTTTTCCTACAGAGGGAAATAAAACATCAGAAATGTTTTAAATAAATCAAGTCTAAGAGGATTGTGTCTTATTTTTCCACAAGTGTGTAAGCACCCTATTCCCTAGGTAGAGCATTTCTTTTGAACAAGGCCCATAGGGATGCCCATAGGGCTCTGGTCAAAAGCAGTGGGCTATATAGGGAATAGGGAGCCATTTGGGACACAGCCTAGGCCTACCGGGCTCATGTAGACTCCCTGGTGGACGTCCCCGAACTGTCCCTCTCCGATACAGCGACCCAGCTCAATCCTCTGTCTCTGAATCTCATAGTCCCTGGCTGGGTACAACACACAGCATTAGACACACTGACTTCATAATCTCATAGTCCCTGGCTGGGTACAACACACAGCATTAGACACACTGACTTTATAATCTCATAGTCCCTGGCTGGGTACAACACACAGCATTAGACACACTGACTTTATAATCTCATAGTCCCTGGCTGGGTACAACACAGTGTTAGACACACTGACTTTATAATCTCATAGTCCCTGGCTGGGTACAACACAGTGTTAGACACACTGACTTTATAATCTCATAGTCCCTGGCTGGGTACAACACACAGCATTAGACACACTGACTTTATAATCTCATAGTCCCTGGCTGGGTACAACACAGTGTTAGACACACTGACTGTATAATCTCATAGTCCCTGGCTGGGTACAACACACAGTGTTAGACACACTGACTTTATAATCTCATAGTCCCTGGCTGGGTACAACACACAGCATTAGACACACTGACTTTATAATCTAATAGTCCCTGGCTGGATACAACACACAGCATTAGACACACTGACTTTATAATCTCATAGTCCCTGGCTGGATACAACACAGTGTTAGACACACTGACTTTATAATCTCATAGTCCCTGGCTGGGTACAACACACAGCATTAGACACACTGACTTTATAATCTCATAGTCCCTGGCTGGGTACAACACAGTGTTAGACACACTGACTTTATAATCTCATAGTCCCTGGCTGGGTACAACACACAGCGTTAGACACACTGACTGTATAATCTCATAGTCCCTGGCTGGGTACAACACACAGCATTAGACACACTGACTGTATAATCTCATAGTCCCTGGCTGGGTACAACACACAGCATTAGACACACTGACTTTATAATCTCATAGTCCCTGGCTGGGTACAACACAGTGTTAGACACACTGACTTGATAATCTCATAGTCCCTGGCTGGGTACAACACAGTGTTAGACACACTGACTTTATAATCTCATAGTCCCTGGCTGGGCACAACACACAGCATTAGACACACTGACTTTATAATCTCATAGTCCCTGGCTGGGTAAAACACACAGCATTAGACACACTGACTTTATAATCTCATAGTCCCTGGCTGGGTACAACACACAGCATTAGACACACTGACTGTATAATCTCATAGTCCCTGGCTGGGTACAACACACAGCGTTAGACACACTGACTGTATAATCTCATAGTCCCTGGCTGGATACAACACAGTGTTAGACACACTGACTTTATAATCTCATAGTCCCTGGCTGGATACAACACAGTGTTAGACACTGACTTTATAATCTCATAGTCCCTGGCTGGGTACAACACACAGCATTAGACACACTGACTGTATAATCTCATAGTCCCTGGCTGGGTACAACACAGCATTAGACACACTGACTTTATAATCTCATAGTCCCTGGCTGGGTACAACACACAGCATTAGACACACTGACTGTATAATCTCATAGTCCCTGGCTGGGTACAACACAGCATTAGACACACTGACTTTATAATCTCATAGTCCCTGGCTGGGTACAACACAGTGTTAGACACACTGACTGTATAATCTCATAGTCCCTGGCTGGGTACAACACACAGCATTAGACACACTGATTTTATAATCTCATAATCCCTGGCTGGGTACAACACAGTGTTAGACACACTGACTTTATAATCTCATAGTCCCTGGCTGGATACAACACAGTGTTAGACACACTGACTTTATAATCTCATAGTCCCTGGCTGGGTACAACACACAGCATTAGACACACTGACTGTATAATCTCATAGTCCCTGGCTGGGTACAACACAGTGTTAGACACACTGACTTTATAATCTCATAGTCCCTGGCTGGATACAACACAGTGTTAGACACTGACTTTATAATCTCATAGTCCCTGGCTGGGTACAACACACAGCATTAGACACACTGACTGTATAATCTCATAGTCCCTGGCTGGGTACAACACAGCATTAGACACACTGACTTTATAATCTCATAATCCCTGGCTGGGTACAACACAGTGTTAGACACACTGACTTTATAATCTCAGTCCCTGGCTGGGTACAACACACAGCATTAGACACACTGACTTTATAATCTCATAGTCCCTGGCTGGGTACAACACAGTGTTAGACACACTGACTTTATAATCTCATAGTCCCTGGCTGGGTACAACACACAGCATTAGACACACTGACTGTATAATCTCATAGTCCCTGGCTGGATACAACACACAGCATTAGACACACTGACTGTATAATCTCATAGTCTCTGGCTGGGTACAACACACAGCATTAGACACACTGACTGTATAATCTCATAGTCCCTGGCTGGGTACAACACACAGCATTAGACACACTGACTGTATAATCTCATAGTCCCTGGCTGGGTACAACACAGTGTTAGACACACTGACTGTATAATCTCATAGTCCCTGGCTGGGTACAACACAGTGTTAGACACACTGACTGTATAATCTCATAGTCCCTGGCTGGGTACAACACACAGCATTAGACACACTGACTGTATAATCTCATAGTCCCTGGCTGGGTACAACACACAGCATTAGACACACTGACTGTATAATCTCATAGTCCCTGGCTGGGTACAACACAGTGTTAGACACACTGACTTTATAATCTCATAGTCCCTGGCTGGGTACAACACAGTGTTAGACACACTGACTTAATAATCTCATAGTCCCTGGCTGGGTACAACACAGTGTTAGACACACTGACTTTATAATCTCATAGTCCCTGGCTGGGTACAACACACAGCATTAGACACACTGACTTTATAATCTCATAGTCCCTGGCTGGGTACAACACAGTGTTAGACACACTGATTTTATAATCTCATAGTCCCTGGCTGGGTACAACACACAGCATTAGACACACTGACTGTATAATCTCATAGTCCCTGGCTGGATACAACACACAGCATTAGACACACTGACTGTATAATCTCATAGTCTCTGGCTGGGTACAACACACAGCATTAGACACACTGACTGTATAATCTCATAGTCCCTGGCTGGGTACAACACACAGCATTAGACACACTGACTTTATAATCTCATAGTCCCTGGCTGAGTACAACACAGTGTTAGACACACTGACTTTATAATCTCATAGTCCCTGGCTGGGTACAACACAGTGTTAGACACACTGACTGTATAATCTCATAGTCCCTGGCTGGGTACAACACACAGCATTAGACACACTGATTTTATAATCTCATAGTCCCTGGCTGGGTACAACACAGCATTAGACACACTGACTTTATAATCTCATAGTCCCTGGCTGGGTACAACACACAGCATTAGACACACTGACTGTATAATCTCATAGTCCCTGGCTGGGTACAACATAGTGTTAGACACACTGACTGTATAATCTCATAGTCCCTGGCTGGGTACAACACACAGCATTAGACACACTGACTGTATAATCTCATAGTCCCTGGCTGGGTACAACACACAGCATTAGACACACTGACTGTATAATCTCATAGTCCCTGGCTGGGTACAACACAGTGTTAGACACACTGACTTTATAATCTCATAGTCCCTGGCTGGGTACAACACAGTGTTAGACACACTGACTTTATAATCTCATAGTCCCTGGCTGGGTACAACACAGTGTTAGACACACTGACTTTATAATCTCATAGTCCCTGGCTGGATACAACACACAGCGTTAGACACACTGACTGTATAATCTCATAGTCCCTGGCTGGGTACAACACACAGTGTTAGACACACTGACTGTATAATCTCATAGTCCCTGGCTGGGTACAACACAGTGTTAGACACACTGCCTTTATGATCTCATAGTCCCTGGCTGGGTACAACACACAGCATTAGACACACTGACTTTATAATCTCATAGTCCCTGGCTGGATACAACACACAGCATTAGACACACTGACTGTATAATCTCATAGTCCCTGGCTGGGTACAACACACAGCATTAGACACACTGACTTTATAATCTCATAGTCCCTGGCTGGGTACAACACACAGCATTAGACACACTGACTGTATAATCTCATAGTCCCTGGCTGGGTACAACACAGTGTTAGACACACTGACTGTATAATCTCATAGTCCCTGGCTGGGTACAACACACAGCATTAGACACACTGACTGTATAATCTCATAGTCCCTGGCTGGGTACAACACACAGCATTAGACACACTGACTGTATAATCTCATAGTCCCTGGCTGGGTACAACACACAGTGTTAGACACACTGACTTTATAATCTCATAGTCCCTGGCTGGGTACAACACACAGCGTTAGACACACTGCCTTTATAATCTCATAGTCCCTGGCTGGGTACAACACACAGCATTAGACACACTGACTGTATAATCTCATAGTCCCTGGCTGGATACAACACACAGCATTAGACACACTGACTGTATGATCTCATAGTCCCTGGCTGGGTACAACACAGTGTTAGACACACTGACTTTATAATCTCATAGTCCCTGGCTGGGTACAACACACAGCATTAGACACACTGACTTTATAATCTCATAGTCCCTGGCTGGGTACAACACACAGCATTAGACACACTGACTTTATAATCTCATAGTCCCTGGCTGGGTACAACACAGTGTTAGACACACTGACTTTATAATCTCATAGTCCCTGGCTGGGTACAACACACAGCATTAGACACACTGACTTTATAATCTCATAGTCCCTGGCTGGGTACAACACACAGCATTAGACACACTGACTTTATAATCTCATAGTCCCTGGCTGGATACAACACACAGCATTAGACACACTGACTTTATAATCTCATAGTCCCTGGCTGGATACAACACACAGCATTAGACACACTGACTGTATAATCTCATAGTCCCTGGCTGGGTACAACACACAGCATTAGACACACTGACTTTATAATCTCATAGTCCCTGGCTGGGTACAACACACAGCATTAGACACACTGACTTCATATCAACTGGATTAAAGTAAATGGTTGGTATGGCAGTCTGATTGATTATGAAATCAATCTGGTTTTATCTGATCACTGAAGATCACAGTACAACATGCAATCATGCAATTCCATTCAAATCAGGACTGCCAAGGCTGTCCATGGATTTGCATGCAATGGCTGATTTGTTGAATAAATACAATCATATTGTCAATATTAAATCACCATGCAAAAAGTTTCACCAGACATGCCAAGCCATAATCATATTTTACCCTTGAAATGTAAAACATTATTAAACAGTATGATGGTGTCAAATTATCTTTGTTTTCTTCTTAACGTTGCACGTATTGTGGAGGGCCAGTGAGGGGCCATGCTGGAGCAGTACTGTGTCTGATTAGTGGCTGTGATCCCTTCCATCCATAACGGGTCAATAATACAGCCTGGCTGCACTATTTATCTTTCTCTGGGCTGGACAGTGTCTGTTCACCAACAATCAATACATCAATCAAAACACTACATGTACTGCTATTTTGGCAAAATGAAACAAAATCACAGAAACACCATCACACAAGTCAAACCATAGGTAGACCTGGGTCAAATGGTAAATACTTTCAAATACTTGATTTAGCATGGATATTGATTGGCCTTGTGCGACCACTCCATTGGGTCAATTGCACACTAAATCAGGTGTATCTCAAGTATTTGAAAGTATTTGACATATATGGTTGACCCTGGTCTGACAACCACAATACAACCAAAAGGCAATCCTCAAGTACAGGGCTGAGACGCACACCATTACCTTCCTCTAGTCCATAGTATTCTGCAGGGCAGTTCATGTGAGGAGAAATCTTTTAGAGGCACATCAACATTGGAGGAACATACTTTTACAATGGTTTAACCTGTACGAAAGGTCCCTCCCTCTTCCCTTGTCCCTGGTTTGGAGAAACACATGACTAACTAAGAGTGCTTTTCTGGCAAAGGGGAGCGACATTTGTTGCATGTAGAAGACAGTCAGTGCAAACGAACTGCAGGGAGATTAATACTCTTGGACTACACTGCCATTTGTCAGCAGCCTCTGTTGCTAGCTGGGTGTGTGTGTGTGTACACATAATATAAACGGCTAGCGTTTCAGGCTATGTTAAATACTTCTCCACTGTTATGATATAAAGTAAACTATGGAGTCGTGTGGAGGACAATCTTAGAAAAAAGATTTCCAAAAGGGTTCTTCAGCTGTCCCCATAGGAGAAACCTTTTTGGTTCCAGGCAGAACACTTTTTGGGGTTCCAGGTAGAACCTAGGGTTATTCATAGGGTTTTCCTATGGTTCTCCTATGGGGACAGCCAAAGAACCATTTTAGGTTCTACATACAGATGATGTCGGAAGTTTACATACACCTTAGCCAAACACATTTAAACTCAGTTTGTAAAAATTCCTGACATTTAATCCTAGTAAAAATTCCCTGTCTTTGGTCAGTTAGGATAACCACTTTATTTTAAGAATGTGAAATGTCAGAATAATAGTAGAGAGAATGATTTATTTCAACTTTTATTTCTTTCATCACATTCCCAGTGGGTCAGAAGTTTACATGCACTCAATTAGTATTTGGTAGCATTGCCATTAAATTGTTTAACTTGGGTCAAACGTTTTGGGTAGCCTTCCACTAGCTTCCCACAATAAGTTGGGTGAATTTTGGCCCATTCCTCCTAACAGAGCTGGTGTAACTGAGTCAGGTTTGTAGGCCTACTTGTTCGCACACGCTTTTTCAGTTCTGCCCACAAATTTTCTATAGGACTAAGGTCAGGGCTTTGTGATGCCCACTCCAATACCTTGACTTTGTTGTCCTTAAGCCATTTTGCCACAACTTTGGAAGTATGCTTGGGGTCATTGTCCATTTGGAAGACCCATTTGCAACCAAGCTTTAACTTCCTGACTGATGTCTTGAGATGTTGCTTCAATATATCCACATGATGTTCCTTCCTCATGATTCTATCTATTTTGTGAAGTGCACCAGTCCCTCCTGCAGAAAAGCACCCCCACAACATGATGCTTCCACCCCCGTGCTTCACGGTTGGGATGGTGTTCTTCGGCTTGCAAGCTTACCCCTTTTTCCTCCAAACATAACGATGGTCATTATGGCCAAACAGTTCTATTTTTGTTTCATCAAACCAGGGGACATTTCTCCAAAAAGTATGATCTTTGTCCCCATTTGCAGTTGCAAACAAAAGTCTGGCTTTTTTATGGCGGTTTTGGAGCAGTGGCTCCTTCCTTGCTGAGTGGCCTTTCAGGTTATGTCGATATAGGACTCGTTTCACTGTGGATAGAGATACTTTTGTATCTGTTTCCTCCAGCATCTTCACAGGGTCCTTTGCTGTTGGTCTGGGATTGATTTGCACTTTTCGCACCGAAGTACGTTCATCTCTAGGAGACAGAACGCGTCTCCTTCCTGAGCGGTATGACGACTGAGTGGTCCCATGGTGTTTATACTTGTGTACTATTGTTTGTACAGATGAAAGTGGTACCTTCAGGCGTTTGGAAATTGCTCCCAAGGATGAACCAGACTTGTGGATGTCTACAATTGTTTTTCTGAGGTCTTGGCTGATTTCTTTTGATTTTCCCATGATGTCAAGCAAAGAGGCACTGAGTTTGAAGGTAGGCCTTGAAATACATCCACAGGTACACCTCCAATTGACTCAAATGATGTCAATTAGCCTATCAGAAGCTTCTAAAGCCATGACTTCATTGTCTGAAATGTTTCAAGCTGTTTAAAGGCACAGTCAACTTAGTGTATGTAAACTTCTGACCCACTAGAATTGTGATACAGTGAATTATAAGTGAAATAATCTGTCTGTAAACAATTGTTGGAAAAATTACATGTCTCATGCACAAAGTAGATGTCCTAACCGACTTGCCAAAACTATAGTTTGTTAACAAGAAATGTGTGGAGTGGTTGAAAAACGAGTTTTAATGACTCCAACCTAAGTGTATGTAAACTTCCAACTTCAACTGTAGCACCTTTTTTTTCCTAAGAGTGTAGGACAAAGGACAGATATGTCATGAAAAATGAAATGTTGAGAGGAAACTGTTTGAATAAGCAGCAGAAGACACAGTCACAGCCAGCTCATTCTACTACTGACAGATCCACCTCATGCACTCTGTGTTGGGTATTCCCCGTGTAAATATGATTCTAGCTATTTGTGAACTACTCTCTATCAACAGTAATAGTTACATTAAAGAAGAACATAAAATAATTGAGAAACATTATTGCCTCTTGAATACTAGTTAAGTGAAGAACAATCTAAATAAACTGCTACAAATGTAGTAGCAAAAAACTGAACTCGAAAAATAAAAAATGAAGACCTGAAAGACGCCTAACACCAACTTGACCCCTGTAGCTTTGGTGCTTTCAGAGAACTCCAGTCTCAATGACCCCAGGAAGGCAGAATGTGGTAACAACAGCCAATCAGAAAGTGGGGCACACTTCTCCAAACTGGGTTAAAGCTGTACACTAGAGACCACGATCAAAGGCCCACGGGGTCTGGAGAGAACATCTGGTCTGCAGCTCACCACTGAGCCTCTCTAAAACCCAGCACAGCTGCCTGTCTCTGCCTCCCTCCATCCTCCTCAGCACATGATCCCTTACTTACTCCCTGTGTGACAGATGCTACGGTACTCACTGGAGGGCATGGTGTAGGTATCCTCATCATCTATGATCTCCGCATAGTCGTCTGTCTCTGGGGAAAAAAGAGAGCGACACACAGTGAGAGAGGAGAGATAGAGAGAGGTGAGGATAATGAACAGCAGCATTCTGACTCGAAGCAGGATAGCCCAACATGACAGACAAGAGTTAGGCTAGGCGTTAATTTGTTTAACTACCTCTAGACTTGTACTTAACTTACCTTTAGTACAATAAAGTACCTTTACCAAAACCCCACCATTTCAAAGTTGTTAACCCTTAACAACAACCCCCCTCCACACATATGACAAACAGCCCAGCTCTGTGATGTGCCTCCCTGTGCGTTCTCCCACCATGTTCCTCAGGTCTGAGCTGTGCTCCAATAGCAGCAGTGGTATTTGAGTGAGGGGAGGAGGGGAGGAGGGATGAGGAGGAGTTTTTCCCCCCAGAGAAACTTCTTCAGGAAAAACAGATTGAGTCATGTGTAACTCCAGAGTCATTGGGTGAGCCTGTCTATCCTGACTGCTGTGATTTTAAGGAAGAAGCAAAAGTTTCCTGGAAAAAATAACGCAGAGAGGAATGTTGAGACAGCCCTGCTTTTTGCAGCCTGAGATAAAGAAAAAAAGCTGCTGATAAGTCAAATGACTAGTGTTAAAAAGCTGTGAAATGCTATGATAGCGTTGAACTTTACCGTCCCCACTTAAATCCCCTGCAAATCCACGTAGGTAGCATGCACAGGTCAGAGAGAGAGAGAGAGAGAGAGAGAGGCAAAAAACACAGATTAGGGCATGTTTACTGGCCCTCTTAGAGAAAGTTGACAGCAAAATAACGAGTTTAAAGGTCAAAACCAAGTTGCAGCCACTTCTTACTAACTCTCAGGGGATTCCCCCAGACGTTGATAAGGGTGTTGATAGTAAGAGGCTGCCAAGTGAGTAACATACCCAGGTCAAAGAGACACCTCACTGTAAGTAGGTCACACTCACACACCACACACACACACACACACACACACACACACACACACACACACACACACACACACACACACACACTCACACAAGCAGATGACAGAGAAACAAAAGGTTTAGGGGAAGTGTAACTTCTAAATGTAACTTCAGAGAGCATCTCAGTTTGTTGA
The DNA here is from genome assembly GCF_016432855.1 of Salvelinus namaycush. Classification (NCBI taxonomy): domain Eukaryota; kingdom Metazoa; phylum Chordata; class Actinopteri; order Salmoniformes; family Salmonidae; genus Salvelinus; species Salvelinus namaycush. The sequence goes on along the minus strand of NC_052311.1, from coordinate 69,216,825 downwards.
ACAACATTGGAATGGAAGTCCTGGTGCAGTTTTTGTGCGGAGTTGAATTATTTTGTTTCATCTTCTGCAGAGAGATTTCATTTTATCAGGGTCATACAAAGTCTGCAGAGAGATTTCATTTTATCAGGGTCATACAAAGTCTGCAGAGAGATTTCATTTCATCAGGGTCATACAAAGTCTGCAGAGAGATTTCATTTTATCAGGGTCATACAAAGTCTGCAGAGATATTTCATTTTATCAGGGTCATACAAAGTCTGCAGAGATATTTCATTTTATCAGGGTCATACAAAGTCTGCAGAGATATTTCATTTCATCAGGGTCATACAAAGTCTGCAGAGAGACTTCATTTCATCAGGGTCATACAAAGTCTGCAGAGAGATTTCATTTCATCAGGGTCATACAAAGTCTGCAGAGAGATTTCATTTCATCAGGGTCATACAAAGTCTGCAGAGAGACTTCATTTTATCAGGGTCATACAAAGTCTGCAGAGAGATTTCATTTCATCAGGGTCATACAAAGTCTGCAGAGAGACTTCATTTTATCAGGGTCATACAAAGTCTGCAGAGAGATTTCATTTCATCAGGGTCATACAAAGTCTGCAGAGAGATTTCATTTTATCAGGGTCATACAAAGTCTGCAGAGAGACTTCATTTTATCAGGGTCATACAAAGTCTGCAGAGAGACTTCATTTTATCAGGTTCATACAAAGTCCATGACCAGTCAGAGAAGAGAGGAAAACAAACACTTGTAAGACACGGTGCCAACGTTCATCTGAACATTCTGCATCAGAACTATATCAACTGAACCCTGCACAACCTTATCGTGTTATAATGACAAGGTAATGACAGAGAATAAGAGTTATACAACATGACAATACATTCAACTACAGTGATGCCTGAGCATATCTAGCATGGGTCTTCAGAACCTTATTCCCTATGTAGTGCACTACTTTCAACCAGTGTCCAAAGTAGTGCACTATATAGGGAATAGGGTGCCATTATATAGGGAATAGGGTGCCACAACAAGACTTCTCCCCAGTACCATCATGATCATATGGGGGGACTTGAGTTTCACACAAGCATCTCTCTATTCGTTCTGAGTGCGCTGTGTCAATAGGACCATATGCACACAGGCCTGTCTGTCCCCTGCTCCACCCTGCTCCACCCACCCTCTCAATCAGCTCTTTATTTGACACTCACCCAGTAGTCATTAACATTCTACTGTGATGCGGGCCAGAGACTGGGGGAAGAGCTCTGTGACATTTAAACTGGAGAGATAGAAAGGAGAGGACACACACACACACACACACACACACACACACACACACACACACACACACAGTAACCTTGTGGGGACACACATTTCAGTACCATTCAAAATCCTATTTTCCCTAACCCCTAACCCTAACCCCTGGGGTGGCAGGTAGCCTAGTGGTTAGAGCGTTGGACTAGTAACCGAAAGGTTGCTGGATCGAATCCCTGAGCTGACAAGGTAAAAATCTGTTGTTCTGCCCCTGAACAAGGCAGTTAATCCACTGTTCCCCGGTAGGCCGTCACTGTAAATAAGAATTTGTTCTTAACTGACTTGCCTAGTTAAATAAAGGTAAAAAAAGATATAATAATAATTATAATAATCCGTACCTTAACCCAAAAACCTAACCTTAACCCTAGCTCCTACCCTTAACGTAATTCTAACACTAATCTTAACCCTAAACCTCCTAGAAATAGCATTTGACCTTGTCAAGACTAACAAAATGCCCCCAGTTGTTCAAATGTTTGTTTGTTTACTATTAGTTATATAGTTAAACACGTCCACACACACACACAGGCCTGTGCCCACTGACACAGTGTTAAGTTGATAGATGAGGTGCTGTGGGGTGAGGATGTATTGCCAGAACCAGACAGTACTTGGCTGGCTGGTGAAATGTAACCTTGGGTGTAATTTGTGCCATTGGCCTGGTCTGGTCCTGATGGTTGATTCATAGTGATGTTTTACAGAGCCGCCTGATAACAGACTGATGGTTGATTCATAGTGATGTTTTACAGAGCCGCCTGATAACAGACTGATGGTTGATTCATAGTGATGTTTTACAGAGCCGTCTGATAACAGACTGATGGTTGATTCATAGTGATGTTTTACAGAGCCGTCTGATAACAGACTGATGGTTGATTCATAGTGATGTTTTACAGAGCTGCCTGATAACAGACTGATGGTTGATTCATAGTGATGTTTTACAGAGCCGCCTGATAACAGACTGATGGTTGATTCATAGTGATGTTTTACAGAGCCGTCTGATAACAGACTGATGGTTGATTCATAGTGATGTTTTACAGAGCCGTCTGATAACAGACTGATGGTTGATTCATAGTGATGTTTTACAGAGCCGTCTGATAACAGACTGATGGTTGATTCATAGTGATGTTTTACAGAGCCGCCTGATAACAGACTGATGGTTGATTCATAGTGATGTTTTACAGAGCCGCCTGATAACAGACTGATGGTTGATTCATAGTGATGTTTTACAGAGCCGTCTGATAACAGACTGATGGTTGATTCATAGTGATGTTTTACAGAGCCGTCTGATAACAGACTGATGGTTGATTCATAGTGATGTTTTACAGAGCCGTCTGATAACAGACTGATGGTTGATTCATAGTGATGTTTTACAGAGCCGCCTGATAACAGACTGATGGTTGATTCATAGTGATGTTTTACAGAGCCGTCTGATAACAGACTGATGGTTGATTCATAGTGATGTTTTACAGAGCCGTCTGATAACAGACTGATGGTTGATTCATAGTGATGTTTTACAGAGCCGTCTGATAACAGACTGATGGTTGATTCATAGTGATGTTTTACAGAGCCGTCTGATAACAGACTGATGGTTGATTCATAGTGATGTTTTACAGAGCCGTCTGATAACAGACTGATGGTTGATTCATAGTGATGTTTTACAGAGCCGTCTGATAACAGACTGATGGTTGATTCATAGTGATGTTTTACAGAGCCGTCTGATAACAGACTGATGGTTGATTCATAGTGATGTTTTACAGAGCCGTCTGATAACAGACTGATGGTTGATTCATAGTGATGTTTTACAGAGCCGCCTGATAACAGACTGATGGTTGATTCATAGTGATGTTTTACAGAGCCGTCTGATAACAGACTGATGGTTGATTCATAGTGATGTTTTACAGAGCCGTCTGATAACAGACTGATGGTTGATTCATAGTGATGTTTTACAGAGCCGCCTGATAACAGACTGATGGTTGATTCATAGTGATGTTTTACAGAGCCGCCTGATAACAGACTGATGGTTGATTCATAGTGATGTTTTACAGAGCCGTCTGATAACAGACTGATGGTTGATTCATAGTGATGTTTTACAGAGCCGTCTGATAACAGACTGATGGTTGATTCATAGTGATGTTTTACAGAGCCGCCTGATAACAGACTGATGGTTGATTCATAGTGATGTTTTACAGAGCCGTCTGATAACAGACTGATGGTTGATTCATAGTGATGTTTTACAGAGCCGTCTGATAACAGACTGATGGTTGATTCATAGTGATGTTTTACAGAGCCGCCTGATAACAGACTGATGGTTGATTCATAGTGATGTTTTACAGAGCCGTCTGATAACAGACTGATGGTTGATTCATAGTGATGTTTTACAGAGCCGTCTGATAACAGACTGATGGTTGATTCATAGTGATGTTTTACAGAGCCGTCTGATAACAGACTGATGGTTGATTCATAGTGATGTTTTACAGAGCCGTCTGATAACAGACTGATGGTTGATTCATAGTGATGTTTTACAGAGCCGTCTGATAACAGACTGATGGTTGATTCATAGTGATGTTTTACAGAGCCGCCTGATAACAGACTGATGGTTGATTCATAGTGATGTTTTACAGAGCCGTCTGATAACAGACTGATGGTTGATTCATAGTGATGTTTTACAGAGCCGCCTGATAACAGACTGATGGTTGATTCATAGTGATGTTTTACAGAGCCGTCTGATAACAGACTGATGGTTGATTCATAGTGATGTTTTACAGAGCCGCCTGATAACAGACTGATGGTTGATTCATAGTGATGTTTTACAGAGCCGCCTGATAACAGACTGATGGTTGATTCATAGTGATGTTTTACAGAGCCGTCTGATAACAGACTGATGGTTGATTCATAGTGATGTTTTACAGAGCCGCCTGATAACAGACTGATGGTTGATTCATAGTGATGTTTTACAGAGCCGTCTGATAACAGACTGATGGTTGATTCATAGTGATGTTTTACAGAGCCGTCTGATAACAGACTGATGGTTGATTCATAGTGATGTTTTACAGAGCCGTCTGATAACAGACTGATGGTTGATTCATAGTGATGTTTTACAGAGCCGTCTGATAACAGACTGATGGTTGATTCATAGTGATGTTTTACAGAGCCGCCTGATAACAGACTGATGGTTGATTCATAGTGATGTTTTACAGAGCCGCCTGATAACAGACTGATGGTTGATTCATAGTGATGTTTTACAGAGCCGCCTGATAACAGACTGATGGTTGATTCATAGTGATGTTTTACAGAGCCGCCTGATAACAGACTGATGGTTGATTCATAGTGATGTTTTACAGAGCCGTCTGATAACAGACTGATGGTTGATTCATAGTGATGTTTTACAGAGCCGCCTGATAACAGACTGATGGTTGATTCATAGTGATGTTTTACAGAGCCGCCTGATAACAGACTGATGGTTGATTCATAGTGATGTTTTACAGAGCCGTCTGATAACAGACTGATGGTTGATTCATAGTGATGTTTTACAGAGCCGTCTGATAACAGACTGATGGTTGATTCATAGTGATGTTTTACAGAGCCGTCTGATAACAGACTGATGGTTGATTCATAGTGATGTTTTACAGAGCCGTCTGATAACAGACTGATGGTTGATTCATAGTGATGTTTTACAGAGCCGCCTGATAACAGACTGATGGTTGATTCATAGTGATGTTTTACAGAGCCGTCTGATAACAGACTGATGGTTGATTCATAGTGATGTTTTACAGAGCCGCCTGATAACAGACTGATGGTTGATTCATAGTGATGTTTTACAGAGCCGCCTGATAACAGACTGATGGTTGATTCATAGTGATGTTTTACAGAGCCGTCTGATAACAGACTGATGGTTGATTCATAGTGATGTTTTACAGAGCCGCCTGATAACAGACTGATGGTTGATTCATAGTGATGTTTTACAGAGCCGTCTGATAACAGACTGATGGTTGATTCATAGTGATGTTTTACAGAGCCGTCTGATAACAGACTGATGGTTGATTCATAGTGATGTTTTACAGAGCCGCCTGATAACAGACTGATGGTTGATTCATAGTGATGTTTTACAGAGCCGTCTGATAACAGACTGATGGTTGATTCATAGTGATGTTTTACAGAGCCGTCTGATAACAGACTGATGGTTGATTCATAGTGATGTTTTACAGAGCCGTCTGATAACAGACTGATGGTTGATTCATAGTGATGTTTTACAGAGCCGCCTGATAACAGACTGATGGTTGATTCATAGTGATGTTTTACAGAGCCGTCTGATAACAGACTGATGGTTGATTCATAGTGATGTTTTACAGAGCCGTCTGATAACAGACTGATGGTTGATTCATAGTGATGTTTTACAGAGCCGCCTGATAACAGACTGATGGTTGATTCATAGTGATGTTTTACAGAGCCGTCTGATAACAGACTGATGGTTGATTCATAGTGATGTTTTACAGAGCCGTCTGATAACAGACTGATGGTTGATTCATAGTGATGTTTTACAGAGCCGTCTGATAACAGACTGATGGTTGATTCATAGTGATGTTTTACAGAGCCGCCTGATAACAGACTGATGGTTGATTCATAGTGATGTTTTACAGAGCCGCCTGATAACAGACTGATGGTTGATTCATAGTGATGTTTTACAGAGCCGTCTGATAACAGACTGATGGTTGATTCATAGTGATGTTTTACAGAGCCGCCTGATAACAGACTGATGGTTGATTCATAGTGATGTTTTACAGAGCCGTCTGATAACAGACTGATGGTTGATTCATAGTGATGTTTTACAGAGCCGCCTGATAACAGACTGATGGTTGATTCATAGTGATGTTTTACAGAGCCGCCTGATAACAGACTGATGGTTGATTCATAGTGATGTTTTACAGAGCCGTCTGATAACAGACTGATGGTTGATTCATAGTGATGTTTTACAGAGCCGCCTGATAACAGACTGATGGTTGATTCATAGTGATGTTTTACAGAGCCGTCTGATAACAGACTGATGGTTGATTCATAGTGATGTTTTACAGAGCCGCCTGATAACAGACTGATGGTTGATTCATAGTGATGTTTTACAGAGCCGCCTGATAACAGACTGATGGTTGATTCATAGTGATGTTTTACAGGTGCCAATAAATTAAATGTGAACCTAAATCTAAGCCAGACTGCACCAGTATATCAGCTAGATAACCAACAAACCACATCACTCTTCTATGTTATGTCCTTACACAACAACAAACCACATCACTCTTCTATGTTATGCCCTTACACAACAACAAACCACATCACTCTTCTATGTTATGTCCTTACACAACAACAAACCACATCACTCTTCTATGTTATGCCCTTACACAACAACAAACCACATCACTCTTCTATGTTATGCCCTTACACAACAACAAACCACATCACTCTTCTATGTTATGTCCTTACACAACAACAAACCACATCACTCTTCTATGTTATGCCCTTACACAACAACAAACCACATCACTCTTCTATGTTATGTCCTTACACAACAACAAACCACATCACTCTTCCATGTTATGTCCTTACACAACAACACACCACATCACTCTTCTATGTTATGTCCTTACACAACAACAAACCACATCACTCTTCTATGTTATGTCCTTACACAACAACACACCACATCACTCTTCTATGTTATGTCCTTACACAACAACACACCACATCACTCTTCTATGTTATGCCCTTACACAACAACACACCACATCACTCTTCTATGTTATGTCCTTACACAACAACACATCACTCTTCTATGTTATGTCCTTACACAACGACACATCACTCTTCTATGTTATGCCCTTACACAACAACAAACCACATCACTCTTCTATGTTATGTCCTTACACAACAACAAACCACATCACTCTTCTATGTTATGTCCTTACACAACAACAAACCACATCACTCTTCTATGTTATGTCCTTACACAACAACAAACCACATCACTCTTCTATGTTATGTCCTTACACAACAACAAACCACATCACTCTTCTATGTTATGCCCTTACACAACAACAAACCACATCACTCTTCTATGTTATGCCCTTACACAACAACAAACCACATCACTCTTCTATGTTATGTCCTTACACAACAACAAACCACATCACTCTTCTATGTTATGTCCTTACACAACAACACATCACTCTTCTATGTTATGTCCTTACACAACAACACATCACTCTTCTATGTTATGTCCTTACACAACAACAAACCACATCACTCTTCTATGTTATGTCCTTACACAACAACAAACCACATCACTCTTCTATGTTATGTCCTTACACAACAACAAACCACATCACTCTTCTATGTTATGCCCTTACACAACAACAAACCACATCACTCTTCTATGTTATGTCCTTACACAACAACAAACCATATCACTCTTCTATGTTATGTCCTTACACAACAACACATCACTCTTCTATGTTATGTCCTTACACAACAACAAACCACATCACTCTTCTATGTTATGTCCTTACACAACAACAAACCATATCACTCTTCTATGTTATGTCCTTACACAACAACACATCACTCTTCTATGTTATGCCCTTACACAACAACAAACCACATCACTCTTCTATGTTATGCCCTTACACAACAACACATCACTCTTCTATGTTATGCCCTTACACAACAACAAACCACATCACTCTTCTATGTTATGTCCTTACACAACAACAAACCACATCACTCTTCTATGTTATGTCCTTACACAACAACAAACCACATCACTCTTCTATGTTATGTCCTTACACAACAACACATCACTCTTCTATGTTATGTCCTTACACAACAACAAACCACATCACTCTTCTATGTTATGTCCTTACACAACAACAAACCACATCACTCTTCTATGTTATGTCCTTACACAACAACAAACCACATCACTCTTCTATGTTATGTCCTTACACAACAACAAACCACATCACTCTTCTATGTTATGCCCTTACACAACAACAAACCACATCACTCTTCTATGTTATGCCCTTACACAACAACACATCACTCTTCTATGTTATGCCCTTACACAACAACACATCACTCTTCTATGTTATGTCCTTACACAACAACAAACCACATCACTCTTCTATGTTATGTCCTTACACAACAACAAACCACATCACTCTTCTATGTTATGCCCTTACACAACAACACATCACTCTTCTATGTTATGTCCTTACACAACAACACATCACTCTTCTATGTTATGTCCTTACACAACAACAAACCACATCACTCTTCTATGTTATGCCCTTACACAACAACAAACCACATCACTCTTCTATGTTATGCCCTTACACAACAACACATCACTCTTCTATGTTATGCCCTTACACAACAACACATCACTCTTCTATGTTATGTCCTTACACAACAACAAACCACATCACTCTTCTATGTTATGTCCTTACACAACAACAAACCACATCACTCTTCTATGTTATGTCCTTACACAACAACAAACCACATCACTCTTCTATGTTATGCCCTTACACAACAACAAAAAGACAATTCAGCAATGTTCTCTGGTCTGCCTCAAACGTGATTGGTGGATGGGGTCACGTCTAAAAAAACGTCTTGTTTCTAAACCAATGTACAAGCTCTGCTGTTGTGATATGTTTGGTACACACCGTGTTGTCTGCAGTTTACGTGCTTTCCTTCACACGTGTGACAGTAAACCTTCAACAAGGATAGAAAAACCTCCTCAGGTAGTTCTGTTGTGGTGCAGCAGTCATAGAGCTGTGTCCCCAGCAGGGCACTCTAACGGGACAATGACTAGGGATGGGTCTAAATGACACACTATCCCCTACTGTATATAGTGCACTACGTTTGACCGGATCCCTATGGGCCCTGGTAAAAAATAGTGCCCTATAAAGGGGATAGGGTCCCATTTGGGACTAGGCATCGCCAGATAGGACCAGAAGACTATAACATGTCATGTAGCTAGCTTATGGTGCCGTATGGTGCTTCAACAGCCCACTAGGATGTGGTGAACATTGTGTAGGAAGAGGGAGCAATATCTACTTTCACTATTCTACTCATACTATGTGCTCAACTCCACCGGAGCATCAGAGAGCTCATGTCAAAGTACATGTCAGACATCTAGCTGACTGATGGGCTGTCAATCATCTCTGCATCCTGTCTGTCACCACTGCATGCACTAATAAACCAGTGAATTATGGGATAGTTAACATGGCAGATAGTGATTTCAGTAAAGGCTTCTGTGTGGATAACTGTTTTGTTATCATGGCAAAGCCCAACAAGACAACGTATCAACAGCTTCACAGTCCCAGTACAATACCAAACCTCATCTGACCCCAAACCTCATCTGACACTAAACCCAGGAGACGTGAAAAGAGAGAGAGTGAGAAGGTCCTACCTGAGACACATGCAACCCTTGTCCGGACCCCCCCATCCAGACGCTTCTCATGGTTGGAGACTCTGTGGAATAAAGGTTTGAACAGATGAATGCTGTACATTTCCCTGTGAAAGGATTGTTTCTCCAGTCACCAGAACAGAAAGACAGACTGGCCTGTCCACACTGTGACACTATGACTGGGCTCTGTTATAGACAGTTCCAGGACCATTCCATTCACTGGCAGGGCATGTTTGGCAGGGGTGCTGCAGGGGGGATCCCGATAAGTAGGCCCGTCAGCACATCCAAGAGGATATGGTTAAAGGGGGTTGGGGGGTCAGAGGGCCGGGGACGGAGACAGGAACTCTAAACAGGGTCAGAGAAATTCCTCATGATTCTGCCAAAAAGAAGCAGTAGGAGGGGAGCAAGGCTTGTGTTGGTTTTCAGAGCACCTGACTGAAACCTGATATGCTGCCTGGAAGAAACATTCCAGATGAGAGATAGAAATAGGAGAGATAGAAATGGGAGAGATGAGGAGAGATAGAAATAGGAGAGAGAGAGAAGAGATAGGAGAGAGAGAGAAGAGATAGGAGAGAGAGAGAGAAGAGATAGGAGAGAGAGAGAGAAGAGATAGGAGAGAGAGAGAGAGAAGAGATAGGAGAGAGAGAGAAGAGATGGGAGAGAGAGAAGAGATGGGAGAGAGAGAGAAGAGATGGGAGAGAGAGAGAAGAGATGGGAGAGAGAGAGAAGAGATAGGAGAGAGAGATAGAGGATAGAGAGTAGAGAGAGACATGTACTTACTTTGGGGTGGACTTTGGGATGGAAGGTAGCGCTCTCTCTCCCTCTGTTGGTGATTGTTAGAGGCAGTTAGATGTAGGGTTAGCAGTAGAGTTACAGTCCATCAGTTAGATGTAGGGTTAGCAGTAGAGTTACAGTCCATCAGTTAGATGTAGGGTTAGCAGTAGAGTTACAGTCCATCAGTTAGATGTAGGGTTAGCAGTAGAGTTACAGTCCATCAGTTAGATGTAGGGTTAGCAGTAGAGTTACAGTCCATCAGTTAGATGTAGGGTTAGCAGTAGAGTTACAGTCCATCAGTTAGATGTAGGGTTAGCAGTACAGTTACAGTCCATCAGTTAGATGTAGGGTTAGCAGTAGAGTTACAGTCCATCAGTTAGATGTAGGGTTAGCAGTAGAGTTACAGTCCATCAGTTAGATGTAGGGTTAGCAGTAGAGTTACAGTCCATCAGTTAGACGTAGGGTTAGCAGTAGAGTTACAGTCCATCAACAGGATCCATTCTAAAGCCCACACTGACACATTCATCATTAGTAATATCATTTCATAATATGAGACATCAAATATGTAACATTCTTTCATTTATGAGCCTAAAGCAGAGAAGAGCCCCTAAAAGCCTATGCCTTGAATGGATACTTCTTTCTCCTGTGTGAAGTCATTCATGTTTTAAAAAGACAGAATTCATTGAGTGAAATGAATGGTAGTGAAAGCTGTTTCCGGGCAATTTGATTTGTTGTGTTCAGCTTTCCAAATGACTGTAGAAATGGAATGGCAGAGTCCCTCAACAGCTCTGTAACTGCCTCTCATAAAGCCATGTGTTTACTACTGGGCTGACTCACTGGAAAAACATTATGCCAATTACAACATTAATACCACATCTAGAATCGCAAATGAAAACCGGTTACAAAACTTATGAAGTCGTGGATGAATGTGGGCTCACTTACTGAAGAATGTGTTTGTTTCATATGATTATGTTTTACCTTTTGGGTTTTGGGTTTGCTTTTCGTGTATTGTGTAATTGATGTGAATATAGACGTGTATTGAGTAATTGATGTGTATATAAATGTGTATTGTGTAATTGATGTGTATATCGATGTGTATTGTGTAATTGATGTGTATATCGATGTGTATTGTGTAATTGATGTGTATATCGATGTGTATTGTGTAATTGATGTGTATATCGATGAGTATTTGGTAAACGATGTGAATATAGATGTGTATTGTGTAATTTATGTGTATATAGATGTGTGTTGTGTAATTGATGTGTATATAGATGTGTATTGTGTAATTGATGTGTATATAGATGTGTATTGTGTAATTGATGTGTATATAGATGTGTATTGTGTAATTGATTTTTGTTAAGTATTGATGTGTTTGACAGGTCGTCATTGTAAATAAGAATGTGTTCTTCATGGACATACCTGTATAGACAAAGGTCAAATAAATCCTATTGCATCTATCAATCTGTGAGCCTACAATCCAGCCTCAGTGCAGTGGAGTCTGCAGCTCTTTCCACCGCTGCTCTAACACAGTCAAGTCCATTGTCCACAGTACACAACACAGCAGGGCTGTCAGTCTGCCCTTTTCCTCTATGTAGTGGAAGTTCAATGTCTGCTCACTGTTTTTCAGACGTTCCCTCTTTCTCTGAGTCGGCCTTGTTATTATCCAGATCCTGTTATTATTGTGGGTGTGTGTAAAACCCCTCCACTCAGTGTAAAGGTGTCAGCAGCAGTGTTAGCGTACCCTTTTGAACGCGGACGATGAAGGACTGGGAGACTCCGTTGACCAGGCGACAGTATCCGTCTATCAGGTCAGCCATGTTCTCTGCCGTGTTCAGAGACGCTGTGGTCACCGTCAGAGGCTGCAGACACACACAGATACACAGACAGACAGACAGTCAAACAGACAGACATACAGAGTCAGACACAGTTAAACAGACAGACAGACAGACAGACAGACAGACAGACAGACAGACAGACAGACAGACAGAGTCAGACAGTCAGTCAAACAGACAGACAGAGTCAGACAGTCAGTCAAACAGACAGACAGAGTCAGACAGTCAGTCAAACAGACAGACAGAGTCAGACAGAGTCAGACAGAGTCAGACAGAGTCAGACACAGTTAAACAGACAGACAGACAGACAGACAGACAGACAGACAGACAGACAGACAGACAGACAGACAGACAGACAGACAGACAGACAGACAGACACAGTTAGACAGACAGACAGACAGACAGACAGACAGACAGACAGACACAGTTAGACAGTCAGACAGACAGACAGACAGAGTCAGACACAGTTAGACAGTCAGACAGACAGACAGAGTCAGACACAGTTAGACAGACAGACAGAGTCAGACACAGTTAGACAGACAGTCAGACAAGCAACAAAGAGACTTCATCAGCAGGGCTGCCTCCTCCATCTGAGACCTCCAGTTAGGACAAACCACAGCACATCAAAGGAGATAAGTGAGAGGACGAACACACACACACACACACACACACACACGCACACGCACACGCACACACACACGCACACACACACACACGCACACACGCACACGCACAGTCCATCAAAGAACCCATGCAGGGAGGAGTATGTTTTGCTAGTATCAGGGGTGCGTCTTCTTCCCTTGGAGAATCCCTTAGTGGTCAATCAAGTGTTTACTGCTCAGAGTTCCTCATCTGTCAACCAGCTATAGTGCTGGAAATAACTTCACTGAGGCCACTGCAGGGCATGTTACTGAATTCATACACGCTCACACACATACACAGTACCTCCGGGGCTCCAGACACATTGAGCAGCAGCATCCCCTGGCGCACCTTGTCCTCCGTGCTGGAGTACTGGATGGTCTGTACCTGGGTGAAGTTGGCCAGATGTGTCGGCTGAACACACGGACAGAACAGAAAGCACAGAATGAAACATCCATGGTGGTTATCATCTTCGAATTGGGTAGGAAATGCAATTCTACAAAATGTACAGAAGAATGTGAATAAAAGGTGAATAAAGAAAAGCCTTGATAACTCAGAAGTACTCACAGTTGATCCTTTGTCTGTCAGGTAGCTGATGCCCTCCTCAGGTCCAATGGCAAGCTCCACAGAGATAATCCAACTGGACTAGAAGACAAACAGAGAGATGGACACAGAGACAGGCAGGACAGACAGAGAGAGAGAGAGAGCGATGGACAGACAGACAGAAAGACAGATGAAAGAAACAGTGTTTGTCATGCCCAGCAGGTGTCACTGTGAAACACATCCTTAAGGCTACTGAGCTGAGCTCTTCCTATCTGGAACCCTGCCAGCCAGGGTTTCCCTGAGGACAGCCAACCGTTATCACAGTGGGATAGTGAAACGTCTATCACTAGCCTACTTACCCCAAGGGCACATTTAAAACATTCCTTGTCGAATCTGTAAATGGGAGACAGGATCTCAAAGAACTTGTGAATGCTCTGTTCATCGTTTAGGTTGGCAAATTGTTTGAAGGTCTGCTGGATCAGTTTCCTTAGTGGTTTAGCCTTGGAGAGTAGAGAGAGATACAAAGGGTAAGGACTCCTACATGTCTTGGTAAAAAGAAAGTTACTAACAACAAATAAAGACTGAGGGTAGGAAAAAGTGAACATCCTTATCAATTATAAGGCTACACCTACAAATAGTGATTATCAAAAAATCATCAACAGAACTAAATGATTACAGTACGTGTTTGGATTGACTCTCAACATAAAGTCAACTCTAAGCATTATTATTCCTTAGAAGAGTCATTCATCAGCATCCTATCAGATGACTCATAGACACATCCACACCAGGAGCCTCTGACACCACAGCCCAATACGGAGTCATGACAATAAGATCAGCTGCATCCTGTGAAAGCAGAAACTCTATCTGTCTCTGCCACACTCTCCCCCATCACTCCCAATAATTACAAGCATTCCAAAGAAAAATGCCAAACAAATCACAAATCTATGCTTTGAAATTCAAAAAGTGGAAAAGACAAATTGCTGAATCTAATTGGATTTTCTAGGATGATGACACCTCATTTGATCCTTGAAAGCATTTACATGAATCTGAAATGGGGGGGAAAAACAAGATGTTCTAATTATGCAAATATTAACTTGGAGGAGCATCAATTATGAACCGCCTAATTGGATAACAACAATCAATGTAATTAGTCACATGATGGGTTCTGGGATCCTATATGAGTGCTCTCCTGTGCACATCTCTACACAACAAATTCATCTCTGTCAGTCTGCTCAATTAGTGTACAAAGCCTACTGAGTGAACCATCCATTTTCAGTTGCGTCTCGGTATCATTCATGGTGTTTCATAATTCAAAGCCTGATACCAGTTAGTCTCGGTTGCTGTGTCTTAAACATACAGATGTAGGATCTTCATTTGACCAGTATTGCCAAAGCAAAAATAATTCTGCAACTACAGGATTTGAACTTTTAGTCCATAATGTTGCGTGATCGGTGGTAAGGCTTTTAGCTGGCCCAAATTAAGCTACATGAAAAGTGCAACACTGTTAATATAAACGTCTGTTTTCAGAATTGACCGCTTTCCCAAAAACGTACATAAAAAATGTGTCTACTTCTCTGCTATTTAAATCGGAAATCAAAATATATTCTACCAACCAAATTATAGCACTGGGGGAGGCATACAGCTCACCCCAACTCATTAAACTAACCCTCTATAACAACTAACTAACCAAATTATAGCACTGGGGGAGGCATACAGCTCACCCCAACTCATTAAACTAACCCGCTATAGCAACTAACTAACCAAATTATAGCACTGGGGGAGGCATACAGCTCACCCCAACTCATTAAACTAACCCTCTATAACAACTAACTAACCAAATTATAGCACTGGGGGAGGCATACAGCTCACCCCAACTCATTAAACTAACCCGCTATAACAACTAACTAACCAAATTATAGCACTGGGGGAGGCATACAGCTCACCCCAACTCATTAAACTAACCCGCTATAACAACTAACTAACCAAATTAGCGACCTCACTTACTATAGTTAACCCATGGCCTACCTATCTAAAACATTCACTTTTACTACTGCAATGTACTGCTACTAGTACTTCTGGGCTACTTACCATGTACTAGTACTTCTGGGCTACTTACCATGTACTAGTACTTCTGGGCTACTTACCACTTCTACTACTACCACCTAGTCTCCCACTGAAGGCTACTATCTACCATGTATAAAACAGTCCCTCCCTCTACTACAGCAGCCTACATTCTTCAACAGCAACAAACTTTTAAACTTCTTCCACTAGACGCACCATCATATTTCTTTCCCCAAATAATAACCTAAAAGTCGGATTGAGTAAAAGTATTAGTCTGAGTGTAGTTATTTGTGATGAAACGTGATCTAACTGCCCCACACTCCAAAGTAATAAGGTTGATATAGTAGTCAGACCTGATATTTTATTAGAATTAACTTTGACTATATGTCACTGCTTCGCTGTAGAACAACGTTTAAACTTCTTCGACTACAACAAATGTTTCTTCACGGAAAATGACCATCTAGTTTCTCTTGTGTTTTTATTTTCTAATTTAAACTGCATCGTTGGGAAAGAGCTTGTTAGTAAGCATTTTACTGTAAGGTCTACTACACCTGTTGTATTCAGCATTTTACTGTAAGGTCTACTACACCTGTTGTATTCAGCATTTTACTGTAAGGTCTACTACACCAGTTGTATTCAGCATTTTACTGTAAGGTCTTCTACACCTGTTGTATTCAGCATTTTACTGTAAGGTCTACTACACCTGTTGTATTCAGCATTTTACTGTAAGGTCTTCTACACCTGTTGTATTCAGCATTTTACTGTAAGGTCTACTACACCTGTTGTATTCAGCATTTTACTGTAAGGTCTTCTACACCTGTTGTATTCAGCATTTTACTGTAAGGTCTTCTACACCTGTTGTATTCAGCATTTTACTGTAAGGTCTTCTACACCTGTTGTATTCAGCATTTTACTGTAAGGTCTTCTACACCTGTTGTATTCAGCATTTTACTGTAAGGTCTTCTACACCTGTTGTATTCAGCATTTTACTGTAAGGTCTTCTACACCTGTTGTATTCAGCATTTTACTGTAAGGTCTACTACACCTGTTGTATTCAGCGCTTGTGACAACTATTATTTGATTTAAAGTCACAATGCTCTTTTACAGGGATAGTCAACTTTGATTGGGGTGGGGGCCACAAAAAATCGGAACTCATCATGAAGGGCCGCAGTGGCTCGCGGGTCTGCGTACCCTCATCCATACAAACACATGCAGTCAGAGCCGGCCCTAGACTTTTGGGGGCCCTAAGTGAAATTTCTAAGCTTGAGAATGAATTGCCTGGAATTCCTGCAATTATAGTGTAGAGAAAATGTAGCAATTTTTAAGCAAGTTTTCTGCAGTTCTACTAATTGTTCCATGGGCCAGAGATGAAAATGTGCAGTTTTAAAGCTAATTTCCTGCAATTCTACACATTTTGCCATAGAGTGGAGAGAAATGTTTGCAGTTTTGAGTATGATATCTAAGTGAGTGACTAAGAAAATCAATAGCCCCCCCGGTCGGTAATTCGACCATGATTACTACAACTTTAGATTGCTGGCTAGACTAACTTACCAATCTAAAATGGTTAGCGGACATGGGCTAGTTGAGTGACTGTCAGTGACTGACTTTAACAAGAGAATAACTGCTGATGCAAAACCACATTTAGAAATGGCACCTTGTTTTTCTACTATTCTAACTCTCAACAGTAAATTGAGACCCCGATTTCTTTTCTTCTTTCGTTTTGGGAAATTGATCCGCGGGCCTACAAAAGCTTCCTAAGACCAACTGACCAGCGTTTTGCAAAGAGCAAGACACACAAACTAATAGCACAGAACAGAAAATTGATTCATATTAATGTGAGTGTAGCACCTATTTCTCAATGCCAGAAACACATTTAATAGTAACTTAGAGCACCAAAAGAAAACATTCCAAATTACAAACTCTTAAATCAATATTAATAACATTGTAATGTTGTTCTAAAGTTGGGCTTGAGGTTTTCTTCAAATCAGCTCTATCTTCTGAAACAATACAATAACGCCGTACAGTCAGCGTCACACGGCGGGGAAATACAAAGCCAAGCTCAGCCTTCGTGTCCTCCTGGGTCACACGGTGGGGAAATACAAAGCCAAGCTCAGCCTTCGTGTCCTCCTGGGTCACACGGTGGGGAAATACAAAGCCAAGCTCAGCCTTCGTGTCCTCCTGGGTCACACGGTGGGGAAATACAAAGCCAAGCTCAGCCTTCGTGTCCTCCTGGGTCACACGGTGGGGAAATACAAAGCCAAGCTCAGCCTTCGTGTCCTCCTGGGTCACACGGTGGGGAAATACAAAGCCAAGCTCAGCCTTCGTGTCCTCCTGGGTCACACGGTGGGGAAATACAAAGCCAAGCTCAGCCTTCGTGTCCTCCTGGGTCACACGGCGGGGAAATATAAAGCCAAGCTGAGCCTTCGTGTCCTCCTGGGTCACACGGTGGGGAAATACAAAGCCAAGCTCGGCCTTCGTGTCCTCCTGGGTCACACGGTGGGGAAATACAAAGCCAAGCTCGGCCTTCGTGTCCTCCTGGGTCACACGGTGGGGAAATACAAAGCCAAGCTCAGCCTTCGTGTCCTCCTGGGTCACACGGTGGGGAAATACAAAGCCAAGCTCAGCCTTCGTGTCCTCCTGGGTCACACGGTGGGGAAATACAAAGCCAAGCTCAGCCTTCGTGTCCTCCTGGGTCACACGGTGGGGAAATACAAAACCAAGCTCAGCCTTCGTGTCCTCCTGGGTCACACGGTGGGGAAATACAAAGCCAAGCTCAGCCTTCGTGTCCTCCTGGGTCACACGGTGGGGAAATACAAAGCCAAGCTCAGCCTTCGTGTCCTCCTGGGTCACACGGTGGGGAAATACAAAGCCAAGCTCGGCCTTCGTGTCCTCCTGGGTCACACGGTGGGGAAATACAAAGCCAAGCTCGGCCTTCGTGTCCTCCTGGGTCACACGGTGGGGAAATACAAAGCCAAGCTCGGCCTTCGTGTCCTCCTGGGTCACACGGTGGGGAAATACAAAGCCAAGCTCGGCCTTCGTGTCCTCCTGGGTCACACGGTGGGGAAATACAAAGCCAAGCTCGGCCTTCGTGTCCTCCTGGGTCACACGGTGGGGAAATACAAAGCCAAGCTCGGCCTTCGTGTCCTCCTGGGTCACACGGTGGGGAAATACAAAGCCAAGCTCGGCCTTCGTGTCCTCCTGGGTCACACGGTGGGGAAATACAAAGCCAAGCTCGGCCTTCGTGTCCTCCTGGGTCACACGGTGGGGAAATACAAAGCCAAGCTGGGCCTTCGTGTCCTCCTGGGTCACACGGTGGGGAAATACAAAGCCAAGCTCGGCCTTCGTGTCCTCCTGGGTCACACGGTGGGGAAATACAAAGCCAAGCTGAGCCTTCGTGTCCTCCTGGGTCACACGGTGGGGAAATACAAAGCCAAGCTCGGCCTTCGTGTCCTCCTGGGTCACACGGTGGGGAAATACAAAGCCAAGCTCGGCCTTCGTGTCCTCCTGGGTCACACGGTGGGGAAATACAAAGCCAAGCTCAGCCTTCGTGTCCTCCTGGGTCACACGGTGGGGAAATACAAAGCCAAGCTCAGCCTTCGTGTCCTCCTGGGTCACAAGGTAGGGAAATACAAAGCCAAGCTCAGCCTTCGTGTCCTCCTGGGTCACACGGTGGGGAAATACAAAGCCAAGCTCAGCCTTCGTGTCCTCCTGGGTCACACGGTGGGGAAATACAAAGCCAAGCTCAGCCTTCGTGTCCTCCTGGGTCACACGGTGGGGAAATACAAAGCCAAGCTCAGCCTTCGTGACCTCCTGGGTCACACGGTGGGGAAATACAAAGCCAAGCTCAGCCTTCGTGTCCTCCTGGGTCACACGGTGGGGAAATACAAAGCCAAGCTCAGCCTTCGTGTCCTCCTGGGTCACACGGTGGGGAAATACAAAGCCAAGCTCAGCCTTCGTGACCTCCTCGGTCACACGGTGGGGAAATACAAAGCCAAGCTCAGCCTTCGTGTCCTCCTGGGTCACACGGTGGGGAAATAAAAAGCCAAGCTCAGCCTTCGTGTCCTCCTGGGTCACACGGTGGGGAAATAAAAAGCCAAGCTCAGCCTTCGTGTCCTCCTGGGTCACACGGTGGGGAAATACAAAGCCAAGCTCAGCCTTCGTGTCCTCCTGGGTCACACGGTGGGGAAATACAAAGCCAAGCTCAGCCTTCGTGTCCTCCTGGGTCACACGGTGGGGAAATACAAAGCCAAGCTCAGCCTTCGTGTCCTCCTGGGTCACACGGTGGGGAAATACAAAGCCAAGCTCAACCTTCGTAACCTCCTCGGTCACACGGTGGGGAAATACAAAGCCAAGCTCAGCCTTCGTGTTCGTCCTCGTGGGTTTGTTCGTAGGTGTAAAGACAGTAACAGTATCAAGCTAGCAACTGCATTTTTACTCATAATCTCCTTTTTGATCAACCTTTTAGTGTTTAGTGAAGTTTATAGTTTGGTGAAGTTTTTTGCACGCAATGAAAAACGTCCTAATAAGTTGGATAAGTTTGTGAGAATGAGGCGGGCAAATTGGGCATCTACTCGTCAATCAGCAATCTGAGGGGCACATTTCATCCCTGAGAACTTCCACGGCTATCAACAATGGAAGGAGGACTTAAGCAAGAAGTTGCTTCTCAAAGTGGATTCTGTCCATAGCATCAACGTGGCTTCTAAAGCGTCTCAACCAGCCAGCAGAATGGAGTATTATCACGGTCTTCAGTGAGCATGGAAGTGAACCGGGTAAGGGGTATGATCTTTGTACGTCTGTAACTTTCTCACACATCATTATTCACGATTCATTCATGATTATCCATAATCATGGTAGTATCCACATTCACGTAGAAGTGTTAAGAAACATATTCTATTCTTATTTACAATAGTATTTACAATACTATTCATTAATATTGGGCACAAAATGATCTGAAACACAACCAAAGCAAATTGCGAAAGCATCCAACACGTTTGTAGAGTCACAAGCTTGATGTAGTCATTGCGTGCTAGGAATATGGGAACAAATACACAACTTTTGACTACTTTAATACACTTATAAATACATTTGTCCAAATACTTTTGGTTCCCTAAAATGGGGGACCTATGTACAAAAAGTGCTGTAATTTCTAAACAGTTCATCTGATATGGATGAATACCCTAAAGATGACAGTCTGCACTTTAACCTTATAGACATTGTATCATTTCAAATTCAAAGTGCTGGAGAACAGAGCCAAAACAACAAACAATGTGTCACTGTCCATATACTTTTAACCTCACTGTCCAGTAACGAAGTCGTCCTGAATACATCTGACCTGTTTTCCACCCTGGTCATAGGCCTATAGCCATGTCAAAATACGCATAATTGCAGGAAATTAGGTTTAAAACAGTAAACATTCCTGGGGGAAATGTGTTTATTAAAGTTTTAAAACCGAGACAGACACAGTATTAGATATGAGTTATTTCCGCTCCTGGTGATTTCTGCACTGTCATCTGCTTTGTTAATGTTGGCCCCAGATTCTAAAAAGCAGGAAGAGATTGGGGTGAAGGTGCAATCTGTGTAAAGTATGTCAGCACGACTCAGCAGCCAATCACATAATCCGTTGTTCACTTCTGTTCCAGTACAGTAAGTTCCAACACACACCCTTATCTCTGCAAACATCTGCATCACACACACACAGCGTCAGGCAGGCAACAGAGACCGAGAACAACACAGAGAGAAGGAAAACACTAAAGATAGATAGGTGGGTTAAAGAAGAAACAACAACACAGTCAGGCAGGCAACAGAGACCGAGAACAACACAGAGAGAAGGAAAACACTAAAGATAGATAGGTGGGTTAAAGAAGAAACAACAACAACGAAGGTTAAGTATGTAAACACGGTTATGTGAGCTATTGGCTCACTCCAATATGGTATCCTTCCGTGCCGCAGGATACATTCCGAGTAAGGATTTTCAGGTTAGTCCAGGAGTCAATTCCAATTTAATTAGAAATTCCATTTCAATTCTTGAATTCACTCCTGAAGTGGAGAATGTTTTTTAATTCAATTTTGTATTTTTTTTCAGTTATGGAATTTGAATTGAATTGAAATTAGACAGTTTGGATTTTTTTAAATTGGAAGTGAATTATAATTCTAAAAACATTTAAATCTTTGGAATTTAATATTTGTACATTTCCCAGGTAATGGAATTAATGCACAGTATCAAAATGTTCTGTAGGATTTGTATTTAATAATCTACGCTCTTAGAAAAAATAGTTCCAAAAGGGTTCTTCGGCTGTCCCTGTAGGATAACCCTTTTTGGTTACAGGTATAACTATTTTGGGTTCCATGTAGAACCCTGGGGAAAGGGTTCTACATGGAACCCAACAGGGTTCTACCTGGAACAGAAAATGGTTCTCCTATGGGGACAACCGGAGAACCCTTTTAGGTTCTAGATAGCACCTTGTTTTCTAAGAATGTATTCCTACATGTCCAGTATAGCTACTGTAGGCTGTCTGAATAGTGACATGACGAGCTTGAAAGCCTGAGGGAATTCCATTTGAATTTGTGGAATTGTTGTGGATAATATTGAATTGGGAATCCAAGGCGCCGTAGATCACCGACAAAAAGGATTGGAGTAATCCAATACCTCCCATAACCATGGTTACATACTGTATGTAGCCTTTCTTATGTAGCACTATATTGGATCACTCCAATATGGTATCACAGTACCAGATTAATCAGTGAACTAGTCTTTGGCCAGACAAAGAGCAAAGTTCAGTCTGGACTGAGCTCAGAGCAGTCATGTGTCCCTCCGCCCCTTCCCAGGGAAGCAGATACAACACCAAGAACAGCCCTCCTGACCACATAGATGGGTCAACATGTGCTAGACAGCACCCAACTGGCTGAGGCGCAAACGTCCGAGAGGGGAACTCTGAGCAGGGCCCACGAGGTAGTAACTCCTCCAAAAGAATGCACCACCACAGCAAAAGGCAAAGGCCTGCCGGACAGCCAAAATGCTGCAGTAACAACATGAGAGTCTGTTCAGGTAGGCCCTGGCCCAGAACTCTCTCACGCTAGCAAACAAAAGCCGATAAAACCTTTTGCATTGGCTGCGTCTGTGAAATTAAGTGTACATTGCCCCGGGCCTCTCACAGCACGCTGGGGGAAGCCCTTGGTTAACCAGCGACAGAAGCGTATGTGGACAACTGTAATGGCCGGTTCACACGTCACTCAGACAGAACCCTTGTCCAGAATGAGGGGTTAGGATGGAGGTCGACACTCCTTTCATCTGAACCCATTCAGAAATATTCAGTCAATCAGGGCTTCAACACCAGAAGACCCTGAGACATTGGCACCAGAACTGATGCGGTACCGGCAACGGAACTGGAGTTCGTAGCCCTCCAGCAATGTATTCAGTACCCATGGGAGCTCAACCTGCCTCTCTCAGTTTGCTCTTTGGGACTGTGAGAGGCTGCCAAGGCCGGCGGCAAGCACGTCAAATCAAATGAAAATGTATTGGCCACGTACACAGTTTAGAAGATGTTATAGCGGGTGCAGAAAAATGCTGTAGGACAGGGAGAAACACATGAAGACTCAATTAGCCTAGCTATCTGGCTAGCTAACTTAGCTAGCTATCTTAGCCAACTAGCTTCTCAAGGTTTGATGCAGTCAAGACAGGTACTACGTAATCATATTGGATGATAAACAACCTAGCTATGACAAGCTAGAAGTTAGTATAGTAGCGCAAGTCAGTTCGGTTGGTTGCTGCCTCTCCCTCCCTCCTTCTTGCTCCTGTTTCACTTGCTCACAGTACACTCACCACAAGGCACCTCTTCCTCGCAAGGCCCCTCCTCCGCATGCTCTCCCTCACGCTGTATCAGCTCTGGTGAATAAAGTAGCTTACAAATGGACTTTTCTGCTGCTTCCCTCACTCTGATCCGACCACGTCTATACGGAACTGGTCGTCCTCGGGTCCTTTCGGAACGGGTCTCTTGTCGACATTGAAAAATGTATTAATGCATATTTGGCCGGGTGGGAAAGCCCAAGGTCATTTCAGAACGGGTCCAAGGATGCTTTTTAAAACTTTTATTAACTGCTAAAATTAACTACAGTAACGGCTGGAATTTCATTTTTCCGCTGTATCAGACCCAAAACCGAACCGTGACGCCAAAACCGCAATACGTACTGAACCGTGGGTTTAGCGAACCGTTACACCCCTAGTAAATACTTTATATTAGTTATGTCAAGAGTCCAGTATATAAATACACGGTGTGTATAAACACTAATAAAAAATGCAATGTACAGTAGTAATTATATTAGAATGATAACATGTCAAAAGTCCAGTGTATAAATACACCGTGTGAAAAACAGTATAAAAGGAAGTGTCCAGTGTTTAATGTCTCTATGCATGGGACGGCAGCATTGGCTGTGTGTGTTTTAGATTGACTGCTGGGCTCCGCCTTCTGAGACGCAGGCCGCTGCCTGTGGACAGAGACACCTTTCCTTTCTCACAGCGAAACACCATACTGGACATGGTAGTTTCTCTCTGTGTAACACCGGCAGTGTAATAGAGCTGTATGTGAGTTTCTAAGGGAAAAGAGGATGGGGGTTGGAGGGGGACAACAGAGCACCCAGATGGAGAGGCTAGCTAGCTGCTCCAAGCTATTGAATAGCTGTGGGTATACGTCTGCCCTATACACTAAGATACAGCTCTTACCTAGCAAATCCTCTCAGGAATGCGCAGAGAAAGAGAAGAGGTGGAAGTAGTGCCGCTGCAGCTATTTAAGGGGGGCAGCCGCAACATAACCCAGTACACAGGACTAATCAGAAAATTCTTACTCTGAATGTATCCTGCCGCGCAGAAGGATACAATATTGGAGTGATGCAATATAGTACTACATAACAAGAAGAACAATAACAAGAGATGTTGTTGTTTGTTTTGCAGGCTGGAACAATGGAGATGTGTAGTAGTGTGGTGTTGGGAGGCCTGGTGTTGTTACTTCTACTGTGGTTGTTCAGGCTGAGGAGACAGAGACATGTCCATCTACCCCCTGGACCCTGCACCCTGCCGCTGCTAGGCAACCTGCATCAGATCGACAAACAGGCCCCCTTCAAGACCCTCACCAAGTGGAGTGGTGTGTATGGGCCAGTGATGACAGTGTATCTTGGGCCCCAGCGAGCCGTGGTGCTGGTGGGGTACGAGGCAGTCAAGGAGGCTCTGGTGGACCAGGCTGAGGATTTCACAGGACGAGCTCCTGTCCCCTTCCTGGTCCTAGTTACCAGGGGATACGGCCTGGCCATCAGTAATGGGGAGCGTTGGCGCCAGCTGCGTCGTTTCACCCTGACCACGCTGAGAGACTTTGGGATGGGCCGTAAGAGGATGGAGGAGTGGGTACAGGAGGAGAGCCAACAGCTCATAGACAGTCTGGATGCCACTAAAGCCGTGCCCTTCAATCCTCATCCATTCCTGAGTCGCACCGTGTCCAACGTCATCTGCTCCCTGGTGTTCGGCCAGCGCTTCGGCTATGACGATGACAACTTCCTGCACTTGCTCAACATCCTCTCAGCTGTACTGCGCTTTGGAAGCAGCCCCTGTGGACAGCTGTACAACATCTTCCCCTGGCTGATGGAACGCCTGCCTGGTCGGCAGCAAGTCGTGTTCGGCCAGATGGACGAGCTGAGAGGCTTTGTGATGAAAAAGATCCACGAGCACCAGGAGACCATTGACCCAGGCAACCCTAGAGACTTCACAGACTCCTTCCTCACCAGACTCAACCAGGAGAAGGACGTGTCCTCCTCTGAGTTCCATTACGAGAACCTGGTGTCCACAGTGTTGGACCTCTTCCTTGCAGGAACAGAGACCACCAGCACCACTCTCAGATACGCCTTCATGCTGCTCCTCAAATACCCCGACATTCAGGAGCACGTTCAGCAGGAGATCGACACAGTGATTGGCCGACAGCGCGTCCCTCAGATGGAGGACAGGAAGTACCTCCCCTTCACAGAAGCCGTCATCCATGAGGTGCAGCGCTTCCTGGACATCGCCCCATTGAACCTCCCGCACTATGCCACCAAGAATATCTCATTCAGAGGGTACACTATCCCTCAGGGCACCGTGATCCTTCCAATGCTGCACTCTGTTCTGAGAGACCAGGACCACTGGGCCACGCCCACAACCTTCAATCCCAATCACTTCCTTGATCAGAACGGAAACTTCCAGAAGAACCCCGCCTTCTTGGCTTTCTCTGCAGGTAAGCGTGCCTGTGTGGGAGAGTCTCTGGCTCGTATGGAGATCTTTCTGTTCCTGGTGTCTCTGCTGCAACATTTCTCCTTCTCCTGCCCTGGAGGACCTGACAGCATTGACCTCAGCCCAGAGTTCAGCAGTTTCACTAACGTGCCGCGTCACTACCAGCTCATTGCTACACCCCGCTGACCAGGAGGGGAATTGCAGCCGAACCACAGGAGGAGCACTCAGGAGGAGGAGGAGTAGAGATGAGGGAGGTAGGGACAGCACAGGAGGTTGGTTCCCATGTGTCTGATGCCATTTCATAAGCTTGTTCCAGCCATTATAATTATGAGCCGTTCTCCCCTCAGCAGCCTCCACTGAAGGACGGGTGTCTGTTTTTTGTTTTGTTTTTCATGACAATGTGATGCTTTGTGATGCTTTGTGATGCGTGTCCTTTAACAACGAATGCTTGGAGATTTTTCTGGTCAGTATAGGTGGATCAGGAGAAACTCAGGGTCCTGGAGGGAAGAGCGGGGAGGAGATATGCTGGGTGTACCGGACAGTAATGTAATGTACACTGAGGATTCAGGCCCGTGTAATTTGATGAGAGTTGGAGGCCCATTCCCCAGGCCGGTTGTCAGTCAGGGGATCTAGGTACCAGTGTATCTTTCATTTTATCAGTGTCTTTGTGTCTCAGCAACTAAGTCAATGTGTATGAGGCAGCACTGCCGCAAAAAAAGATGGCTCTTAGATGGCAATCACCTCACTCTCTACCAACTCACCAGTGGATACAGTTACTGTTAGAAGTTATAGCATCATTAGACTTATCGACAGAGAAATTGAATGATCCTAGTCAATAGTGCTGAGCAATTAGTGCTTTTTGAGGTCAGTTCGGTTTCGGTTCCATAATTTATTTTTAAATCACAGCAAAAAAATGTTTTAACATTAAATGCACTATGCGAGTTGAATGCTGTAACACAGAATAAAACCATTAATAAAAGTCCCATGATGGTAGTGACGGCCCATTACTGCTGATCACTTATTAACCATCATGTATTCACAGTACTTTACTTTAATAAAACATTTGTTTTATTTGATGACTTTATTATTTCATTCCAAGTCATCATCTCATCTGTATAGAGCTGCTGCCTATGCTGTCTGACAACATCACTATTTTACTAGTTCTTCTAAGTAAATAAGGCAAACTTTTATGACTGCTGAACACCAATGATCAATCACTTCGATCATGTATTTTCAGGTAGAGATACAGTATATTTATCAAAACGGCTGGATGCCCTTTGAGTGGTGGACCATTCTTGATACACACGGGAAACTGTTGAGCGTGAAAAACCCAGCAGCTTTGCAGTTCTTTACAAAAAACAATGCGCCGGGCACCTATTATCATACCCCGTTCAAAGGCACTTAAATATTTTGTCTTTCCTAGGGCTGTGGCGGTCATGACATTTTGTCAGACGGTTATTGTCATGCAAAAGACTGCCGGTCTCACGGTAGTTGACAGTTCATTAACATAAACAAGTTGATGTGTGCCTTCAGAACATCCGAATTTAAAAAGTCTAATAAATCTATTTATTATACACCATCACAATAAATCCATTATTTATTTTAGTCAGGTCTAAAGAAACATTATGATCAGAGTCAAAAGTATTTCAGAAGAACAGAATATGAGTTGGTCTACTGTATGTTATCTGGCTATGCTCCATGCCATAGACTGTAGGCTTGATCATTTAGCTGACAAGATATGCTTATAAGTCCCATGCCATTATTTTATATATGATTTAATAGTTAGAAGAATAGAATTGAACTTAGCTGAATAAAATAGAAAGGATATTTTTCCCATTCTGGAGCAAGTGTGCATATGAAGTGGCTATGTTGAGTGTAAAAGGTCCTATACACAAGATTTAGAGTTACTTGGCAACTTTAGTCATGAATGATACAAAACTAGAATGTCTTAGAAATCAAAACATATATTGGCTGCATGTATCTAATATAGGCTATTGATGATCTGAGAAAGTCAAAAAAATAAAGCTTGTGCTCCATTCCTTACCTCAGGCTGTTCTCATCAAGTCATCATATTTTCACCCAGCAGTCTATTCTCAATTGAATCTTGTCTTTACTGAGATGTCAAATTAGTTTAGATTTAGAATGTCCCATTATCAAATGGGCAGGAACAGGAACAGGGGAAAAAATACATGTAATCCGTATGCACTCCAATAGTGAATGGGCGCACTCGCGACGGTCAGTCTTTCAATGATGCTGGAAAACCCACTTGAGTTTTATAGCAGAGCTGTGCTTCATGTGATATTCTGCCCAAACTCTGTATGCCATGGTCTCTTGAACCCTGTTCCTGCAGTTACCCAGTGCTTACATTTGGAAACGTAGTGAAAACTCTTCAGGAACATCGTTAGTAACATGTTTTCACAACTAAACATATTTCACTAAATTGTTGACAGCCCCGCTGCACGCTTGAGAAAGGAATGAAGGAGAGAGAGGTGGAGATGGAAACGCACGGTGGTGAGATATTCTGTATAGCTAAAGGTAATGTGTCACCCAAATAATTATGAAAAAACACAAATAAAATCACTATTATTAGGCTATTCCAAATCATACAAAAATGCACTATAATCGTAAACTAATTGTAAGCCGCCCTGCACAATCAGTGAACCAACAGCATCACTTAGGGCCTATAGGTTCTCTCCCAGACTCATGGATAGAAATGTTGGAGCGTAGCATAAGGTAACCAGTACATACAGTATGCATAATGATACAGTCCACACTCAAATGCCATTACTCAAATGTGTTTAATTTTGGAGTATAGGCTAGCCCATTAATATACCAAAGATCTTAAATCAGTTTGTTTGATGTTTTTCTGCCATGTGTAATATACGGTAGGCTATGTATTGTATAACAGCACAATTTTTTTTCTTCAGGTTTGGGCTCATAAACCTCAGATTATACATATGCATAATATCTATGCATATGCATAAGCTCTAATAAGCATATGGGTGTTCTGAATGAATCATCACCTTAAAAAGCATTGTAAATTTCATTGCATTAGGCTATGAAATAACATCCACAAGGACCATGTTTACACTCAGTTTCAACCTGCTTTTGCACTTCTTTCTTCAAATTGATGATCATGATGATCAGTGTTTGATGATCAGTGTTTGATGTGATTTTTCCATTGCATTTGCATTGATGTCAGAGTGGTTAGAGGGACAGTAGAGCCCTGAGTACCAGGCCATTAGGACCTGATGGGGGGACAATAGAGCCCTGAGTACCAGGCCATTAGGACCTGATGGAGGGACAGTAATGCCCTGAGCACCAGGCCATTAGGACCTGGAGGGGCAATACATCCCTGAGTACCAGGCCATTAGGACCTGATGGAGGGACAGTAGAGCCCTGAGTACCATTAGGACCTGATGGAGGGACAATAGAGCCCTGAGTACCAGGCCATTAGGACCTGATGGAGGGACAATACAGCCCTGAGTACCAGGCCATTAGAACCTGATGGAGGGACAATACAGCCCTGAGTACCAGGCCATTAGGACCTGATGGAGGGACAGTAGAGCCCTGAGTACCATTAGGACCTGATGGAGGGACAATAGAGCCCTGAGTACCAGGCCATTAGGACCTGATGGAGGGGCAATACAGCCCTGAGTACCAGGCCATTAGGACCTGATGGAGGGACAATACAGCCCTGAGTACCAGGCCATTAGAACCTGATGGAGGGACAATACAGCCCTGAGTACCAGGCCATTAGGACCTGATGGAGGGACAATACAGCCCTGAGTACCAGGCCATTAGAACCTGATGGAGGGACAATAGAGCCCTGAGTACCAGGCCATTAGGACCTGATGGAGGGACAGTAGAGCCCTGAGTACCATTAGGACCTGATGGTCGTTAGGGTAATACCGACGCATGTCCTGAGGGCATAAAAGGAAATTAGCACCTTCATTCATAGGATAGGTTGATAGTACCCATGTAGTAAGTAGCCTAAACCTAGCAATGTTACATTGAGCTGGTTGAATGGAATATGAATGTCAGTCATCCAACATACTGTAACAGACATAAGGCCATGCATATAAAAAAAAAAAATCGTCCTCCCTTATCTGAAACGAAACCGACCGCCACTGGAACCAAAGTGTTGGTCAGTATTTCCCAGGATACCCCAACTACATTTGATATATGATGTTATATTTAGACAAAGATATAAAGAATACAGGCTCTCTAATTCATACCGTTGGACAAACACCCTGACTTACAGCACCACCACTGCTGGCTAGTAGCAATCTTTATTAGAGATCCTGTTTGCTCTGCCCTAGCTCAGTACATTAGCTAAATGGCTTTTAGCTAGTTAGAGATTAGCATTCATTTAGGCATATGCCAGCTTCCTAAGACCAACTGACTAGCGCTTTGCAGACAGCAAGACACACAAACAAATAGTACAGAACAGAAAACACATGGATTCATATCAAGAAGCAACGTGGAAAGCGGTATCCTTCTTGTTTTGGAAGAATCTGTTGAGTGCATGCAGTGATTGCATGCTGAGAGAATGTAAACAGCGAGGAACCACAGAGTTTCTAAACCCAGAAGCCCAACATCACAGTTTGGGGTTTTCTCGAAATCTAAAGCCAAAACCTAATTTGACAAACTGATATGTTTCATTTTCATAAAAAACAACTGTATATCGAAGAATTGCCTTTGATTTGATGACCTGCACATGCGAAGATCGGCACGACACGACCATTAGACCATTAGACCCGATGATATATTTCTGCACATGAGCTAAGCTAGATAATGTCGCTACGACATCACCTACAAGTGTGATCTGGGATTTCTAATGAAGAAGCAGTTTCCAGGCCTTTTTATTTACACTCTCTTTTGAAGAACTGTGCTGCCTGCTTGAGTGACAGGGGTTGGGGTTTGGTGTGCTGGAAGCAAGCATCCGTGGGAGGGAGAGGCAGGCATTGTTGGCAGTGCACAAGGGGGGAGAGAGAGTGAGAGGCTTGCTCATGCCAGCAGCCGGGCACAGTGGCAGGGACAACACTTTTATTATAGGAGTCATGAGGATAATGCACTTTACTGTTTGACAAATTCATGGTTTTATTTGCCCAAAATCAAAATACTTTTTGATTGAGGTGACCAGGTAGAATGTGCAGATCGCACCAGTGTGACTAGTAATACATTTAACTCGTACAGCTAGGTCAAAGGGTCGCAAAATGTGAGTAAATGGTCACAGTCTGGAGCCCTGTAAGGGCAGACACAGAAACAGAGAGGATGAAGGATGAAGAGAGAGCCTGACCATTCCACCGGAACAGTTTCCATCAGGACTGTGAGGTTTGTGCAGAACTGGGACACCTATTCTCTGGGGTAAGACTATGAGGAGCAGCCAGCCAGCCAGGTGATGACACTGATTCAATCTGAACAATGGCATCTCCCTGTTTGCAGAGGCCTATGTTAGAACCCCCAGGATGGGGAAAGAGAGCAATGAAGGTTTCTTACCTTCACAGAGTCCAGCAAACTCTTGGGGAAGAATCTTGGTAAACCCACATCTTTTCTGCAGAGGACAGAGCAGAAAGAGTACTGCATTACAGCATTGATCAACAAGAATGTGTGCTCATTTCACCAAAACGAGGTCAGCAGTAGGGGAAATTGAATTAAACTATAACCAGAGTAGTGATTTTTTTATTTATATCAAATCAATATTTTTTTGTTGCCATTTTCATTGTCACTGACTCTGTATCAAGCCTGGCATGTGAAAACACTACTTCAAAAAAAAAAAAAAGATTTATTTAAAAAGAGATTGTTTTTAAAACAGCATAATTCCCTCTTAAAGCACCACTCTGTTTTCAGTTGGCTCCAGATAGAGCACCTGTCAGCTGGTAGATGGCAAAAGCACTGAGGCCATTTCCATAGCTAGCTACTGTGTAGTCAACGCCACACACTCACCACCCCTCCATAGCCCTATCAGTTGGTTAGAGCCAGCCAGCGGTCCCTCTCTGTATAGGCCAGGTACACAGTCTGGTCTAGATATATAACATCACCATTCACCCAGGCAGTTTGGCTGACTAATATCCCAGTGTGGTGGAGTGGTGTTGTTCTGGCTCTGCAACACACAGTCAGAAAATACATACTAACGCAAATATGTCCTGAACAAACAAATCATTTGCTTCGGGAACATAAAGTCACCAACGGCCTTTCGCCTCCACCACCGTGCTCCAATGAGGAACATAAAACTCTAGCTCCTGATATAGGCTGCGTCCCCAATGGCACAGTATTCCCTATAGTGCATTACATAGTGAGATAAAAGTAGCACACTATGTAAGGAACAGTGTGCCACTTGGGACGTACAGTAGCTATAGCCTACACGCTGTGGCTGGTCAAATCTTCAGATTGCATCTATTTGTTGTGAATAAGCCAGAGCCAGGATTCTGTCGTAACCAGTGGTGACAGTGTGAAGCTGCTCAGTTAAATTGGAACTGATAGCGTTTTAACTGCTTGCAGATATGAAACAAACAGACAATCATAATATCACTCAACATCATCAAATTCCCAGTTTATACTACAAAATTAATTTCAATGGCATACACTAAGGCATTGTTTGCAGAATAGATTAATGCAGTTCAATGCAAGATTAATATAATTCACCAATACATTTCAGAAAATATTGCTATCAGGTTGTAAATCACAGCTGGCCTGGTACATTGTTTGCTGCTTCCATTCGGGATGCACTGACTTTTTCCCCTCATGTCATTTTTTAGTGGTTATACACAGTTATTTATTTAGCTAACTAGAACTTGAATGACTGTTATCCAGTTAGCGAACATATCTCATGTTCACAAATTCACTCTGGCTATATATCTAGCTACACCGATTTCAGAACACTCTCATTTGAGTGTGCCAGAGCGCAGAATAACTGATGAATTAACGAACGCGCAACACCTGCTGAATATGACCGGTGTCAGTAAACATAGGCAAAAAAACAAATAGTTAGTCAGAAACGCTCTAAACAGCCTAACCAACTCTGCTAGGGCGAGTAAAACAGTCAGAGTGAGGTGTTCTCTCATTTGTGTCTCTAAGTAGCTAGCTAGCAAGCTAGCCAACTTTAGCCAGGTAGCTTTGGTGCTTGGTTGGGACAAGCATGGATTGGCAAGCAAGCTTAAGAAGGACGAGTAGGCTTCCCCACTGTTTATCAGTGCAATTTTGACGGACAACTAGCTGAACAAGTTTGAGAGGGTTTATCTAATGTTCCTTCGTTAGATTTTAGCACATATTGCTCTGGCTAGCATTAGTTGTTGATCTTGTTGTTGTTGATGTGCATAAACAACTAAGGGAGCGAGAGCCTGCCGTTTCATGGTTGTTTGATCAATAGAACTGTAACGTTTCCAAATGTATGAGGACTCCCGTGGTATTTTAAGAAATCCATTCAGGTGTTTCTACACGTGCATTGCTTGCTGTTTGGGGTTTTAGGCTGGGTTTCTGTACAGCACTTTGATATATCAGCTGATGTAAGAAGGGCTATATAAATACATTTGATTTGATTTGATATTTTGTGGCTTTTGGCGAATGCGTTCTAATGATCTGAAGTCGCGCTGTTGCAACTGCCTGTAAACACACAGTCCAGTTCATAGTGAATGATGGCAGGCCCTACTGCCTGTAAACACACAGTCCAGTTCATAGTGAATGATGGCAGGGCCTACTGCCTGTAAACACACAGTCCAGTTCATAGTGAATGATGGCAGGGCTTACTGCCTGTAAACACACAGTCCAGTTCATAGTGAATGATGGCAGGGCTTACTGCCTGTAAACACACAGTCCAGTTCATAGTGAATGATGGCAGGGCTTACTGCCTGTAAACACACAGTCCAGTTCATAGTGAATGATGGCAGGGCTTACTGCCTGTAAACACACAGTCCAGTTCATAGTGAATGATGGCAGGGCCTACTGCCTGTAAACACACAGTCCAGTTCATAGTGAATGATGGCAGGGCTTACTGCCTGTAAACACACAGTCCAGTTCATAGTGAATGATGGCAGGGCCTACTGCCTGTAAACACACAGTCCAGTTCATAGTGAATGATGGCAGGGCTTACTGCCTGTAAACACACAGTCCAGTTCATAGTGAATGATGGCAGGGCCTACTGCCTGTAAACACACAGTCCAGTTCATAGTGAATTATGGCAGGGCCTACTGCCTGTAAACACACAGTCCAGTTCATAGTGAATGATGGCAGGGCCTACTGCCTGTAAACACACAGTCCAGTTCATAGTGAATGATGGCAGGGCCTACTGCCTGTAAACACACAGTCCAGTTCATAGTGAATGATGGCAGACCCAACTGCCTGTAAACACACAGTCCAGTTCATAGTGAATGATGGCAGGGCTTACTGCCTGTAAACACACAGTCCAGTTCATAGTGAATGATGGCAGGGCCTACTGCCTGTAAACACACAGTCCAATTCATAGTGAATGATGGCAGACCCAACTGCCTGTAAACACACAGTCCAGTTCATAGTGAATGATGGCAGGGCCTACTGCCTGTAAACACACAGTCCAGTTCATAGTGAATGATGGCAGGGCTTACTGCCTGTAAACACACAGTCCAGTTCAAAGTGAATGATGGCAGGGCCTACTGCCTGTAAACGCACAGTCCAGTTCATAGTGAATGATGGCAGGGCCTACTGCCTGTAAACACACAGTCCAGTTCATAGTGAATGATGGCAGGGCCTACTGCCTGTAAACACACAGTCCAGTTCATAGTGAATGATGGCAGGGCTTACTGCCTGTAAACACACAGTCCAGTTCATAGTGAATGATGGCAGGGCCTACTGCCTGTAAACACACAGTCCAGTTCATAGTGAATGATGGCAGGGCCTACTGCCTGTAAACACACAGTCCAGTTCATAGTGAATGATGGCAGGGCTTACTGCCTGTAAACACACAGTCCAGTTCATAGTGAATGATGGCAGGGCCTACTGCCTGTAAACACACAGTCCAGTTCAAAGTGAATGATGGCAGACCCAACTGTCTGTAAACACACAGTCCAGTTCAAAGTGAATGATGACAGGCCCTACTGCCTGTAAACACACAGTCCAGTTCAAAGTGAATGATGGCAGGGCCTACTGCCTGTAAACACACAGTCCAGTTCAAAGTGAATGA
Organism: Salvelinus namaycush; assembly: GCF_016432855.1. NCBI lineage: Eukaryota > Metazoa > Chordata > Actinopteri > Salmoniformes > Salmonidae > Salvelinus > Salvelinus namaycush. The sequence continues at coordinate 69,181,819 of NC_052311.1, read as the reverse complement.
TGACAGGCCCTACTGCCTGTAAACACACAGTCCAGTTCAAAGTGAATGATGGCAGGCCCGTGTGACAAATGGCTTGTTTACATAAAGGCCTACTGTAGCTCTGATTGGCTATGGCGCACCGGTCTGTGTAGACTCCAGTCCTGTACGAGAGAGATGTTTTAATTCGGTTTTATTTACTGCAGTGTCTATTAATTGTCCAAATGTGAGGCTACTTTCCCACTCTATATTGCTACATCGAATTTTCAAATGCCTTAGTATACGGGTCACCAGGACCCTATAAATATAGGGTCACCAGGACCCTATAAAGGGAATCGGGTGCGATTTTAGACACATCCTTGGTTAAACTGACAGACATTATCGGGCAGCCACCCTCCCAGAGTGTGAAAGGCTTTGGCAATGTAAACATATGTTTCACATGCCAATAAAGCCCTTTGAATTGAATTGAAAGGGCTATAAAATAGTGGGGGTCCTGTTCACACTATCACAGTGCCATCACTGGGGTGTGGGGACATTATAATGACGCTGTAGAAGGTGATGAGAATGAGGATAAATGATTCTAACACTATAAATAGATCAGACACATTTCAACAGAGACTACGTCCCAAATGGCATCCTATTCTCTACATACTGCACTACTTTTGACCAGAGATATAGGGAATAGGGTGCCATTTGCAAAGTGTCCAGAGTGAGAGGTTCACGAGGAAGGCAGTCAATTTACACTGGCCTACATACATCTAACCAGGAGAGGACACACACGGCCAAAGGCTCAGCACAGAGGCTCATAGAGGTGAAATGTAGGATCTCTGTTCATAGATAGTGTTAAGATAATGACGTGTATGTTGTTAATACAGAAATACATCATTTTAAAAGTCCAATGCAACCATTTTTTAAAATCTCAATATAAATCATTTCTATGTAATAATTAAGTACTGGAATTGTTTCAACTAAAATTGTCAAAAAATAAACAAAAATTGCTTCTTAGCAAATAGCAATTTCTCAGGCAATAATTTTGCTAGGACTGTCTTAGAGTGGTCTGAGTGGGGAGGGGGAAACTGAAAACAAGCAGTTATGGGCAGAGAGGTTTGGAACTCTTTTTCTTATTGGTCTATTAACTAATTTACCGCCTGGTGATGTCAGCAAGCAGGCCAAAACTCCATCCCACCAAAACAGGCTGAAATTGCAAGCAGTCTTTTCAAACAGCTCTTACACTAAAAGGGCATTATCATCATTTTCACAACTTCACAGTATTATTCCAACCTCAAAGTGTGGAAATATACACTGCTCAAAAAAATAAAGGGAACACTTAAACAACACAATGTAACTCCAAGTCAATCACACTTCTGTGAAATCAAACTGTCCACTTAGGAAGCAACACTGATTGACAATAAATTTCACATGCTGTTGTGCAAATGGAATAGACAAAAGGTGGAAATTATAGGCAATTAGTAAGACATCCCCAAAAAAGGAATGGTTCTGCAGGTGGTGACCACAGACCACTTCTCAGTTCCTATGCTTCCTGGCTGATGTTTTGGTCACTTTTGAATGCTGGCGGTGCTCTCACTCTAGTGGTAGCATGAGACGGAGTCTACAACCCACACAAGTGGCTCAGGTAGTGCAGTTCATCCAGGATGGCACATCAATGCGAACTGTGGCAAAAAGGTTTGCTGTGTCTGTCAGCGTAGTGTCCAGAGCATGGAGGCGCTACCAGGAGACAGGCCAGTACATCAGGAGACGTGGAGGAGGCCGTAGGAGAGCAACAACCCAGCAGCAGGACCGCTACCTCCGCCTTTGTGCAAGGAGGTGCACTGCCAGAGCCCTGCAAAATGACCTCCAGCAGGCCACAAATGTGCATGTGTCAGCATATGGTCTCACAAGGGGTCTGAGGATCTCATCTCGGTACCTAATGGCAGTCAGGCTACCTCTGGCGAGCACATGGAGGGCTGTGCGGCCCCACAAAGAAATGCCACCCCACACCATGACTGACCCACCGCCAAACCGGTTATGCTGGAGGATGTTGCAGGCAGCAGAACGTTCTCCACGGCGTCTCCAGACTCTGTCACGTCTGTCACATGTGCTCATGTGCTCAGTGTGAACCTGCTTTCATCTGTGAAGAGCACAGGGCGCCAGTGGCGAATTTGCCAATCTTGGTGTTCTCTGGCAAATGCCAAACGTCCTGCACGGTGTTGGGCTGTAAGCACAACCCCCACCTGTGGACGTCGGGCCCTCATACCACCCTCATGGAGTCTGTTTCTGACCGTTTGAGCAGACACATGCACATTTGTGGCCTGCTGGAGGTCATTTTGCAGGGCTCTGGCAGTGCACCTCCTTGCACAAAGGCGGAGGTAGCGGTCCTGCTGCTGGGTTGTTGCCCTCCTACGGCCTCCTCCACGTCTCCTGATGTACTGGCCTGTCTCCTGGTAGCGCCTCCATGCTCTGGACACTACGCTGACAGACACAGCAAACCTTTTTGCCACAGTTCGCATTGATGTGCCATCCTGGATGAACTGCACTACCTGAGCCACTTGTGTGGGTTGTAGACTCCGTCTCATGCTACCACTAGAGTGAGAGCACCGCCAGCATTCAAAAGTGACCAAAACATCAGCCAGGAAGCATAGGAACTGAGAAGTGGTCTGTGGTCACCACCTGCAGAACCATTCCTTTTTTGGGGGTGTCTTACTAATTGCCTATAATTTCCACCTTTTGTCTATTCCATTTGCACAACAGCATGTGAAATTTATTGTCAATCAGTGTTGCTTCCTAAGTGGACAGTTTGATTTCACAGAAGTGTGATTGACTTGGAGTTACATTGTGTTGTTTAAGTGTTCCCTTTATTTTTTTGAGCAGTGTATATAAAACACAAGTAAAATCTAGTTTTTGACTGCACTGGGCCTTTAAGTTAAATAATCACTTACTCTAATAATTCATAATTTGATTTCTTATCCAGGGCATTTCCTCGCATTTCCCTAAAAAATCTCCTGTAACAGAAAACAAAAGATAATAAACAAATTGTGAGTAGTCAAAATGTATATCTAATTATGGAATATTGGACAAGTACATGAATTCAATGTTTATAAGATTTCAAATATCAAGTATTTGAAATAGAACTCACCTGATTTCAAGGCAGCCCAATTTAAGTGCAATGTCTTGGTCGACTCGATCAGCTACCTCCAACATGTAGTCACTCTTGACCTGAGAAACATCATCACAGTCATTCTCCATGACAACATGTAGTCACTCTTGACCTGAGAAACATCATCACAGTCATTCTCCATGACAACATGTAGTCACTCTTGACCTGAGAAACATCATCACAGTCATTCTCCATGACAACATGTAGTCACTCTTGACCTGAGAAACATCATCACAGTCATTCTCCATGACAACATGTAGTCACTCTTGACCTGAGAAACATCATCACAGTTATTCTCCATGTAGTCACTCTTGACCTGAGAAATATCCTCACAGTCATTCTCCATGACAACATGTAGTCACTCTTGACCTGAGAAACATCATCACAGTCATTCTCCATGTAGTCACTCTTGACCTGAGAAACATCATCACAGTCATTCTCCATGACAACATGTAGTCACTCTTGACCTGAGAAACATCATCACAGTCATTCTCCATGACAACATGTAGTCACTCTTGACCTGAGAAACATCATCACAGTCATTCTCCATGTAGTCACTCTTGACCTGAGAAACATCATCACAGTCATTCTCCATGACAGAGAGAACTACTAAAGTAGTGACAGGTAGTGTAGTTAGCATTGTGAATCTACTGTAAGACAGGAATAGGTAGATGGAAAGAGGTCCTCAGTTACTTGTGGTTGTCATCAGATGCTCAGCTGGTAAAGCAATGCCAGGATATCGGGTTCGATTCCCTGGACCACCCACGCGTAAGTCGCTTTGGATAAAATCGTCTCCTAAATGACATATATTATATGACTATATTATTAATTAGTTAGTCTGACTGAGCTGCAGCTGATGGGTCCAACTCACATGGACTTTAATGAGCCACGAGACTTGAGGCTACCTCAGATCTCTAAGAGAGAAAACACCAAAGCTTGTATTTAACAGCAGCAGGTGGCCGTCCTATCACCTCTGACCAGAACATCAGCCATCAATGTCTATTCATTTCTAGGTGGTTCTATATGTTGAATCACTGCCGTTCCTAACACCCAGCAGGGGATGGCTGCCGTTCCTAACACCCAGCAGGGGATGGCTGCCGTTCCTAACACCCAGCAGGGGATGGCTGCCGTTCCTAACACCCAGCAGGGGATGGCTGCCGTTCCTAACACCCAGCAGGGGATGGCTGCCGTTCCTAACACCCAGCAGGGGATGGCTGCCGTTCCTAACACCCAGCAGGGGATGGCTGCCGTTCCTAACACCCAGCAGGGGATGGCTGCCGTTCCTAACACCCAGCAGGGGATGGCTGCCGTTCCTAACACCCAGCAGGGGATGGCTGCCGTTCCTAACACCCAGCAGGGGATGGCTGCCGTTCCTAACACCCAGCAGGGGATGGCTGCCGTTCCTAACACCCAGCAGGGGATGGCTGCCGTTCCTAACACCCAGCAGGGGATGGCTGCCATTCCTAACACCCAGCAGGGGATGGCTACCGTTTGTATCACCCAGCAGGGCATGGCTGCCATTCGATTCAACCAGCAGGGGATGGCTGCCATTCAATTCACCCAGCAGGGAATGGCTGCCGTTCGTAACACCCAGCAGAGGATGGCTGCCGTTCTTATCACCCAGCAGAGAATGGCTGCCATTCGTAACACCCAGCAGAGGATGGCTGCCGTTCGTATCACTCAGCAGAGGATGGCTGCCGTTCGTATCACCCAGCAGGGGGTGGCTGCCGTTCGTATCACCCAGCAGGGGATGGCTGCCGTTCGTATCACCCAGCAGGGGATGGCTGCCATTTGTATCACCCAGCAGGGGATGGCTGCCGTTCGTATCACCCAGCAGGTGATGCTACCAGACTGTAGCCACACACAGCTTTCAGCTGTTGGACTTTCTGGTGGGTTTCTTCTCTAAGAACCTCTGGCCAGCAGCCCAGACAGCTATATAACGCACTCTCAGTCACACTGTACCACCCCAGCAAGGCCGTTTCACTGTCACCAGAAGCTATTTAACAGAGTTTATATAGCCTGCAGCCAGTTGAAGTATAGCCAGCTGACGTTGTCACACATTGTCCTCTACCTGTTGTGAAAAAAATCATAATACACAATAGTGTATTTCTCTGATAAACAGAGACGGAAGAACACTGAATGGTTTCTGTCCACACCTGACAGTCCCAACTCAATCTGAATATGGTTTCTGTCCACACCTGACAGTCCCAACTCAATATGAATATGGTTTCTGTCCACACCTGACAGTCCCAACTCAATCTGAATATGGTTTCTGTCCACACCTGACAGTCCCAACTCAATATGAATATGGTTTCTGTCCACACCTGACAGTCCTAACTCAATCTGCATAGGGTTTCTGTCTACACCTGACAGTCCTAACTCAATCTGAATATGGTTTCTGTCCACACCTGACAGTCCCAACTCAATCTGAATATGGTTTCTGTCCACACCTGACTTTCCCAACACAATCTGAATAGGGTTTCTGTCCACACCTGACTTTCCCAACTCAATCTGAATAGGGTTTCTGTCCACACCTGACGGTCCCAACTCAATCTGAATATGGTTTCTGTCCACACCTGACAGTCCTAACTCAATCTGAATATGGTTTCTGTCCACACCTGACTTTCCCAACTCAATCTGAATAGGGTTTCTGTCCACACCTGACGGTCCCAACTCAATCTGAATATGGTTTCTGTCCACACCTGACAGTTTTAACTCAATCTGATTATGGTTTCTGTCCACACCTGACGGTCCCAACTCAATATGAATATGGTTTCTGTCCACACCTGCCAGTCCTAACACAATCTGAATATGGTTTCTGTCCACACCTGACAGTCCTAACTCAATCTGAATATGGTTTCTGTCCACACCTGACTTTCCCAACTCAATCTGAATAGGGTTTCTGTCCACACCTGACGGTCCCAACTCAATCTGAATATGGTTTCTGTCCACACCTGACAGTTTTAACTCAATCTGATTATGGTTTCTGTCCACACCTGACGGTCCCAACTCAATCTGAATATGGTTTCTGTCCACACCTGACGGTCCTAACTCAATCTGAATATGGTTTCTGTCCACACCTGACGGTCCCAACTCAATCTGAATATGGTTTCTGTCCACACCTGACTTTCCCAACACAATCTGAATATGGTTTCTGTCCACACCTGACAGTTTTAACTCAATCTGATTATGGTTTATTTCCTCACCTGATGGTAGAAGTAGTTCAGTGTAGGTTTATCTTCTGAAAAATGGTTCAAGAATCCTTTTGGCAAGTAGCGTATCCGTAGCTCATACCTGTGGAGAAAGAAATGCCATGTGGTTAGCTCGATGCTAACGAGGACGAAGGACAACTCAGAAACAAGGTTCCAAAGGAACACATTGATACAGAAGAGTTAGGACAGACCAAATGCTGTTTTGATATCTAACAACCTCTGTGTGTTATTATACAGCGCTGTGAATGTGTAAGCTGTAAGGTACAAGTCAGCACGTTGTAATTATTCTGTACTTTCCCAGAGGATTCTTTCATATGGAGCTGATCAAAGAGATCAGTGAGGGGCCTCCCGGGTGGCGCAGTGGTCTAGGGCACTGCATCGCAGCGCTAGCTGTGCCACCAGAGACTCTGGGTTCGCGCCCAGGCTCTGTCGCAGCCGGCCGCGACCGGGAGGTCCGTGGGGCGACGCACAATTGGCCTAGCGTCGTCCGGGTTAGGGAGGGTTTGGCCGGTAGGGTTATCCTTGTCTCATCGCTAACCAAGGTAGCCAGGTGCACGGTGTTTCCTCCGACACATTGGTGCGGCTGGCTTCCGGGTTGGAGGCGCGCTGTGTTAAGAAGCAGTGCGGCTTGGTTGGGTTGTGTTTCGGAGGACGCATGGCTTTCCGACCTTCGTCTCTCCCGAGCCCATACGGGAGTTGTAGCGATGAGACAAGATAGTAATTACTAACAATTGGATACCACGAAATTGGTGAGAAAAGGGGGATAAAAAAAAGAGGGAAAAAAAGAGATCAGTGAGACTGAGTCTGCGTCCCAAATGGCCCCCTATTACCTACATAGTGCACTGTTTGAAAATAACCTTATGGGCCCTGGTCAAAAGTAGTGCCCTATATAGGCAGAGACATCATCATCATGTTTGGCAGGGAGAGACCTCAATGATCATTCCTGGAATAACTATAACATCCAGCCACAGCCTTCTGATCAACCTACAAGGTGAAATAAACTACTGAACAGTTTGAAATAGCTGCTTGTTCAAACTCTGTTCTACGCCTGTTCCTTCTAATTACAAAGTCTTTGACTAGAGAAAACCTGTCCCGGCTCTGTCATATCAGATCAGATGGTCTTTGAATGTAGTTCTGGTGTTTTCTACTCAGCTGTGATCTACACCAGAGAGAGATAATAGAACAGCAGCCAGTGGAAGGTACATGACGCGGTACATTGTGATTCTATGTGTAAAAGGCAAGTCATTCATTTGATGTCTGTATGAATGGCTTGAGGACAGTGTCATGGGTATTGAATGAGTATTTTAGTGTGTCTGCTGGTCTGTCAACACTTCCATTGAACCAGTGTTCTAGAATGTGTCTTCCATGAACAAGCTATTGATACGACTGTGAGATCCAATGTTCAAGATACATTTCCCTTCGACAATAAGGTAAATTAGGATCATTTTCTCCTAATGTATCAATCGCTTGCTTTTATTGTATAACCTACGCACCATTCACCAGCTCAACAACGGAGACACAGAAAGACAAGCAGTAACACGCTCCATGGCATGAAAGCATTGAGACGAGGTCAACCCCCCCCCCTCCCCCACACAGATATCCATCCATTATCCAGTCTTCCTTTCAACGGCCTTGTACAGCCTCGTTTGGAATGCAAGGCTAATGAGACACATAGCATGTGGTCTGACACTGGATGCGTCTCAAATGGTCACCCTATTTCCTATATAGCCCCCACGGGCCCTGGTCAAAAGTAGTGCACTTTAAAGGGAACATGGAACCATTTGGGATGCAGGCATTGAAATGCTCTAAACAACAGAAATTTAACAAATGGACACTGCAATAGGTCTACTTCCTGTGTTAAACAACTACAGCATCTGAATGGTGTTTTATTGTTGCTATTACTGACGATACAGGGCTTATTCTATCGCCAGAAGGAATTAAGGCTGAATAAAGAGACTATTTCATAATGAATGAGCAGCACAGTCACTGAGTATCCCCTGAGCTAACTTCACCAGAGAACCACTAACAATAGCACACAGTCAATTCATTTCCTCTGTATTATTTAGCTCCATTACTTCTGCACTGATGCCTGACTGAGATGAGGTGGGGACAGACAGAATGAGCTCTGCTGTGGTGGTTGTGGTCTACAGTATAAAGCATGCATTATCTCACTGTGTTCAATGGTAGGTCCTACCGTCCTATGCAAATACAATGCTGCTTAGGAACAGAACAGGTTGTTCTGCGAGGTAGAAGGTATTGTATCATTGAGTATTCTTAGAACATTCACATAACAGTTACGTTCCATCTTGATTTGTGAGCATCACAGTTGGGATTCATATATAATTCTGAGAAGGACAGGTGGCCAGGGTTTAAACTGAGTCATGAAATGCCTGCTGTCATGTTTTTATTCTTGGGGAACATCGAACTAGGCCTGCTACATTATTCAAATGTTTTCTTCCAGCTGGACACATTTCAGAATTGAAGACACAGACACAGGCACACACAGACACACACAGGCACACACAGACACACACAGACACACACAGACACACACAGACACACACACACACACAGTTATAATGTGAGAAGCAACCTGCCCAGAGAACAGTAGTTTATAGGAAGGCTGGATAAAGTTCTAAAACACGTCCTTTACCTCCCAAACATGTCAACACCCTGCCCTGTCTGGCCATGAAGGAAGCAGAGGTGAGGGGGAGTACAGTCTGAAATATCACCCAAATAAAAGCTGTCTAGACATTGCTCTGCTATCTCTGATATGGCATTTCTCTCTCCATATCTCCACTCAGTCAGGAGTAGAAGGGAATCTATCAGCATTAGGCTCCAACATCAAAAACTGAGATCACATCAACAGATAGTTCAGTCCTCTCTAATTACTATCCTCCTCAACACTTTCTCAGTTGACTTTGTCAGCGAATCTCTTATTGTAGTCCAATTTCCCTTCCAATAACAGTGATGAGACAGGAGGAAACATGTATCTTAGCCTATAAAGGCCTAATTACATTGGAACGCCATATGGAGGGTTTTCAGCCTGCTTCTGCGGAAGCATGATTTATGCAGGCAGATTGGAAGGAAATTCAAGGCCACTCGGCCTAACTAACAGGATGGCAACAATTGATTTTCGGTTCTGTTGCAACTCTGCCCAATTCCCCATCCGTGGGTTTACATTTGAAAAAACAAGGCACATAAATCCTGATTTCATCCCCTTACTACATTGATCAAATAACCAAGCGCCTTGCAACGACATTGACTGCACACATCTCCCTAGTAACAAGGTCACTTCGTTCCATGACATATTTTAGCCCCTTGGCTTTGCCACTGGTCTGAATCCATTAAAACAACCAAATTCGTTCCCATATTTTCTCTTCCAAAAAACAGGCCTAGGAAATCTGCCATTTTAGCTAGTGAGCACTAGTTAGACAGTTTAAGCACGATCAAGCGTTTCAAGTGGCAAGGCTGTAGCCCGGATGTCTTACTCATATAATTGAGTTATAAATTAAGTTATGCAAAGCTCATAAGGTGCTGTACATGCGCTTATAATGCATTATGACGATGGTATTCATAGGAAGTGTTTGAATATTTATATTAAAGCAGAATTACATGGAGCCAATATGCATAAAGGGGGCAGCGTCAAGGCTTTTAAGGTGACATACAGAGCAGTGTAAATATGGCTTTATACAGTATTTCAACGTGTCTATGTAGCCTGCTCCCAGATCAGTTTGTGCTGTCTTGCCAACGCAACAATGACAATAGGAGTTGGTCAAACAGCACACACGGACAGAACTGGGACCAGGGATCAGCAGTGTAAATATAGCTTCATACAGTATGTCTCTGTCCTAGTTCTTACCTCCACTCGTCCTGAGGGTGGAGCAGCTCGTACCTCTCCCTGACGCGGGACACCCCCATGTCGGGGTGCAGCCAGTGGATGTTTCCTGAGCGCAGGTGGCTGAGACGCAGGCCCAGACAGGAAACACACTTCACCTTGTGGATATCTGCTATCTTCTGGATGATACCCTGTCAGGGGACACACGTGTAGACACACACTTAGGCTATAGAGTCACTCTGAGATGAATTTCAGTCAATGTTAATGGACAGACGTGTAGACAGTATACACACAGAGGTTAGAGGAGGAATCACTCAGAGATGAGATTCAATCAACAACATGGACAGACGTGTAGACAGTATACACACAGAGGTTAGAGGAGGAATCACTCAGAGATGAGATTCAATCAACAACATGGACAGACGTGTAGACAGTATACACACAGAGGTTAGAGGAGGAATCACTCAGAGATGAGATTCAATCAACAACATGGACAGACGTGTAGACAGTATACACACAGAGGTTAGAGGAGGAATCACTCAGAGATGAGATTCAATCAACAACACGTCAGTCATAATCCTAAAAAAATCAGTATGGCTGTGTTCCAAATGGCAACCTATTCCCTTTGCGGAAAATAGTTTGATTGACAGTAATTGACAGTAATGAATTGTCATACAGATTGTAGTTTGTGATTCAGAGGGCAGGAGATATAGATAAATGAATAGCAGTCATAGTGACATATTGGTAATGTGACAGACAGCAGTGGGGGGGGGGGGGGGGGGGGGGGGGGCTTCCTTGGCCCATCCATCCCTGTAGTCCAGGGGTGACATGAGGACTCCAGGAGAACCATCTATTCACCCATCCATCCCTGTAGTCCAGGGGTGACATGAGGACTCCAGGAGAACCATCTATTCACCCATCTATCCCTGTAGTCCAGGGGTGACATGAGGACTCCAGGGGAACCATCTATTCACCCATCCATCCCTGTAGTCCAGGGGTGACATGAGGACTCCAGGAGAACCATCTATTCACCCATCCATCCCTGTAGTCCAGGGTTGACATGAGGACTCCAGGAGAACCATCTATTCACCCATCTATCCCTGTAGTCCAGGGGTGACATGAGGACTCCAGGGGAACCATCTATTCACCCATCCATCCCTGTAGTCCAGGGTTGACATGAGGACTCCAGGAGAACCATCTATTCACCCATCTATCCCTGTAGTCCAGAGGTGACTTGAGGACTCCAGGAGAACCATCTATTCACCCACCCATCCCTTTAGTCCAGGGGTGACTTGAGGACTCCAGGGGAACCATCTATCTATGACAGTAGATAGAATAGAAAGAACAGCTTGGCAGAGTTACACTGAATGATATATCATCCTCTCTCTCTCTTCCAGGAAGAGATTGTCATTGTGTGCAGAAACAAGGGAAGGGGCGCGGGGCGGGTTAAATAATCCATCATTGAAATGCACTGTGGGGTTTATGACACAATCTGAGAAGTGACACCCCCGCTTGGTTAAAATGATTAACGAGAAGACCTCCCCATCTCTTTCAGGGATGACATGTTCCATCACATCCCTCAACATCGTCTGACATCACAACTTCAGGTATTGAAGTTAGAGGCCATTGAACCATAAATTAGAAGCAGTCTACTTTGAAATGAAGCGCTTTGCCATTACAGAGCCAGACACCTAACAGAAGAGATGTGGTGGCAAAGCCTTTTGGAATCTTTTCCAAGAAACGCCCGTTTAATCACCTATTTGGCTAGCTATTCTTTTCACCTCCTAAACTCTTTTAGTCTTGTTTCATCTGAATAGAAGTCATTATTAAACCTAACCGGGATGGAAGACACTAAATGTAGAAATGTCAACAGGGAACCTCATAAATACCCGGGTTGTGTCCAGTAGGGAGAAAACGTTTTGAAACACTTTCAAATTGTGAGGTAGTCCGAGGTACTAAGTGAATTTGTCTAACATGAAAAACTTGTTTTCGTTTTCCGTTATAAAACATTGTAGCTACAGTGTGCCCTATTGAACGGCAGGTAACCTAGCGGTTAAGAGCATTGGGCCAGTAACCAAAAGGTTGCTGGTTTGAATCCCTGAGCCGACTGGTTGAAACATCTGTCGATGTGCCCTTGAGCAAGGCACTTAACCCTAATTGCACCTGGAAGTCGCTCTGGATAAGAGAGTCTGCTAAATGACTAAAATGTAAATGTTAAATGAACATCGCCCAGGTGATAGGGGGAGTTCTACAGTGAGACGCTCAAGTCCCAAATGACTGTCTATACAGTGAGGGAAAAAAGTTGGCATCAACTCAACTAGCCGTGTTTGGAGGAGGAGGAATGCTGCCTATGACCCCAAGAACACCATCCCCACCGTCAAACATGGAGGTGGAAACATTATGCTTTGGGGGTGTTTTTCTGCTAAGGGGACAGAACAACTTCACCGCATCAAAGGGACGATGGACGGGGCCATGTACCGTCAAATCTTGGGTGAGAACCTCCTTCCCTCAGCCAGGGCATTGAAAATGGGTCGTGGATGGGTATTCCAGCATGACAATGACCCAAAACACACGGCCAAGGCAACAAAGGAGTGGCTCAAGAAGAAGCACATTAAGGTCCTGGAGTGGCCTAGCCAGTCTCCAGACCTTAATCCCATAGAAAATCTGTGGAGGGAGCTGAAGGTTCGAGTTGCCAAACGTCAGCCTCGAAACCTTAATGACTTGGAGAAGATCTGCAAACAGGAGTGGGACAAAATCCCTCCTGAGATGTGTGCAAACCTGGTGGCCAACTACAAGAAACGTCTGACCTCTGTGATTGCCAACAAGGGTTTTGCCACCAAGTACTAAGTCATGTTTTGCAGAGGGGTCAAATACTTATTTCCCTCATTAAAATGCAAATCAATTAATAACATTTTTGACATGCGTTTTTCTGGATTCTTTTGTTGTTATTCTGTCTCTCACTGTTCAAATAAACCTACCATTAAAACTATAGACTGATCATTTCTTTGTCAGTGGGCAAACGTACAAAATCAGCAGGGGATCAAATACTTTTTTCCCTCACTGTATATGACACATTTCCATACAGTGTTTTACCCAAAAGGCCCAAAATGTTCTGTTTCCATCTGAAGGCGTTAGCATACCTCAGTTCAGCTGGTGGCTAGCCTGAAGTCGTCTAGGCGAACTGAATGAGTGTGCTCGCATACTCCCTTAAAAAACCTTTGCTTGAAAAACAAGAAAAAAGCCACAATAGTACTGTTTGTCCATTTAGAGAAGCCGTAGCCAGAATACACTTCATGGCATCATAATATATGCACTAACTCTTCCTAATTGTTTTGGCTGGGAACCATTTGGAAGCCTTAAGCAGGCCGGCACCCGTGTCCCACTGGGCCATGGCTCCGGCGGACTTGCTCTCACCTGGGGCCAAAGCCAGGCCACTGGTACTTTTCAGCTGGCATTTACATAACAATGACAAACTGTGGACTTTAACTCCTTCTCACAAAGCACCTTCTCACAAGTCCTCAACGTCAGCCCTAGCTATGGAAACACAATTTCCCTAGTATACCATTAGGGTGTATAGACTAGTGTAACACTGATGTTAGAGTTGAAAAGCAGCAATAGTGCACTACTTTTGACCAGCGACTATAGGGCTGTATAGGGAACAGGGAGCCATTTGGGACAGTCAGAGTGTTGATAGGTAACTGACTGTCTGTCTAGTAGGTAGAGTTGATAGGTAACTGACTGTCTGTCTAGTAGGTAGAGTTGATAGGTAACTGTCTGTCTAGTAGGTAGAGTTGATAGGTAACTATCTGTCTAGTAGGTAGAGTTGATAGGTAACTGTCTGTCTAGTTGGTAGAGTTGATAGGTAACTGTCTGTCTAGTTGGTAGAGTTGATAGGTAACTGTCTGTCTAGTTGGTAGAGTTGATAGGTAACTGTCTGTCTAGTAGGTAGAGTTGATAGGTAACTGTCTGTCTAGTTGGTAGAGTTGATAGGTAACTGTCTGTCTAGTTGGTAGAGTTGATAGGTAACTGTCTGTCTAGTTGGTAGAGTTGATAGGTAACTGTCTGTCTAGTTGGTAGAGTTGATAGGTAACTGTCTGTCTAGTTGGTAGAGTTGATAGGTAACTGTCTGTCTAGTAGGTAGAGTTGATAGGTAACTGACTGTCTGTCTAGTAGGTAGAGTTGATAGGTAACTGTCTGTCTGTCTAGTAGGTAGAGTAGATAGGTAACTGTCTGTCTGTCTAGTAGGTAGAGTAGATAGGTAACTGACTGTCTGTCTAGTAGGTAGAGTAGATAGGTAACTGTCTGTCTAGTAGGTAGAGTAGATAGGTAACTGTCTGTCTAGTAGGTAGAGTTGATAGGTAACTGTCTGTCTAGTTGGTAGAGTTGACAGGTAACTGTCTGTCTAGTAGGTAGAGTTGATAGGTAACTGTCTGTCTAGTTGGTAGAGTTGATAGGTAACTGTCTGTCTAGTTGGTAGAGTTGACAGGTAACTGTCTGTCTAGTAGGTAGAGTTGATAGGTAACTGTCTGTCTAGTTGGTAGAGTTGATAGGTAACTGTCTGTCTAGGAGGTAAAGTTGATAGGTAACTGTCTGTCTAGTTGGTAGAGTTGATAGGTAACTGTCTGTCTAGTAGGTAGAGTTGATAGGTAACTGTCTGTCTAGTAGGTAGAGTTGATAGGTAACTGTCTGTCTAGTTGGTAGAGTTGATAGGTAACTGTCTGTCTAGTAGGTAAAGTTGATGGGTAACTGTCTGTCTAGTTGGTAGAGTAGATAGGTAACTGTCTGTCTAGTAGGTAGAGTTGATAGGTAACTGTCTGTCTAGTAGGTAGAGTAGATAGGTAACTGTCTGTCTAGTTGGTAGAGTTGATAGGTAACTGTCTGTCTAGTAGGTAGAGTTGATAGGTAACTGTCTGTCTAGTAGGTAGAGTTGATAGGTAACTGTCTGTCTAGTTGGTAGAGTTGATAGGTAACTGTCTGTCTAGTTGGTAGAGTTGATAGGTAACTGTCTGTCTAGTAGGTAGAGTTGATAGGTAACTGTCTGTCTAGTTGGTAGAGTAGATAGGTAACTGTCTGTCTAGTTGGTAGAGTAGATAGGTAACTGTCTGTCTAGTTGGTAGAGTAGATAGGTAACTGTCTGTCTAGTTGGTAGAGTAGATAGGTAACTGTCTGTCTAGTAGGTAGAGTTGATAGGTAACTGTCTGTCTAGTAGGTAGAGTTGATAGGTAACTGTCTGTCTGTCTAGTAGGTAGAGTTGATAAGTAACTGTCTGTCTGTCTAGTAGGTAGAGTTGATAGGTAACTGTCTGTCTGTCTAGTAGGTAGAGTTGATAGGTAACTGTCTGTCTGTCTAGTAGGTAGAGTTGATAGGTAACTGTCTGTCTAGTTGGTAGAGTTGATAGGTAACTGTCTGTCTAGTAGGTAGAGTAGATGGGTAACTGTCTGTCTAGTAGGTAGAGTTGATAGGTAACTGTCTGTCTAGTTGGTAGAGTAGATAGGTAACTGTCTGTCTAGTTGGTAGAGTTGATAGGTAACTGTCTGTCTAGTAGGTAGAGTTGATAGGTAACTGTCTGTCTAGTAGGTAGAGTTGATAGGTAACTGTCTGTCTAGTAGGTAGAGTTGATAGGTAACTGTCTGTCTAGTTGGTAGAGTTGATAGGTAACTGTCTGTCTAGTAGGTAGAGTTGATAGGTAACTGTCTGTCTAGTAGGTAGAGTTGATAAGTAACTGTCTGTCTAGTTGGTAGAGTAGATAGGTAACTGTCTGTCTAGTAGGTAGAGTTGATAGGTAACTGTCTGTCTAGTTGGTAGAGTTGATAGGTAACTGTCTGTCTAGCTGGTAGAGTTGATAGGTAACTGTCTGTCTAGTTGGTAGAGAAGATGGGTAACTGTCAGCCTAGTAGGTAGAGTTGATAGGTAACTGTCTGTCTGTCTAGTAGGTAGAGTTGATAGGTAACTGTCTGTCTAGTTGGTAGAGTTGATAGGTAACTGTCTGTCTAGTAGGTAGAGTAGATGGGTAACTGTCTGTCTAGTAGGTAGAGTTGATAGGTAACTGTCTGTCTAGTTGGTAGAGTAGATAGGTAACTGTCTGTCTAGTTGGTAGAGTTGATAGGTAACTGTCTGTCTAGTAGGTAGAGTTGATAGGTAACTGTCTGTCTAGTAGGTAGAGTTGATAGGTAACTGTCTGTCTAGTAGGTAGAGTTGATAGGTAACTGTCTGTCTAGTAGGTAGAGTTGATAGGTAACTGTCTGTCTAGTTGGTAGAGTTGATAGGTAACTGTCTGTCTAGTAGGTAGAGTTGATAGGTAACTGTCTGTCTAGTAGGTAGAGTTGATAAGTAACTGTCTGTCTAGTTGGTAGAGTAGATAGGTAACTGTCTGTCTAGTAGGTAGAGTTGATAGGTAACTGTCTGTCTAGTTGGTAGAGTTGATAGGTAACTGTCTGTCTAGCTGGTAGAGTTGATAGGTAACTGTCTGTCTAGTTGGTAGAGAAGATGGGTAACTGTCAGCCTAGTAGGTAGAGTTGATAGGTAACTGTCTGTCTAGTTGGTAGAGTTGATAGGTAACTGTCTGTCTAGTTGGTAGAGTTGATAGGTAACTGTCTGTCTAGTAGGTAGAGTTGATAGGTAACTGTCTGTCTGTCTAGTAGGTAGAGTAGATAGGTAACTGTCTGTCTAGTTGGTAGAGTTGATAGGTAACTGTCTGTCTAGTAGGTAGAGTTGATAGGTAACTGTCTGTCTAGTAGGTAGAGTTGATAAGTAACTGTCTGTCTAGTAGGTAGAGTTGATAGGTAACTGTCTGTCTAGTAGGTAGAGTTGATAGGTAACTGTCTGTCTAGTAGGTAGAGTTGATAGGTAACTGTCTGTCTAGTAGGTAGAGTTGATAGGTAACTGTCTGTCTAGTTGGTAGAGTTGATAGGTAACTGTCTGTCTAGGTGGTAGAGTTGATAGGTAACTGTCTGTCTAGTTGGTAGAGTTGATAGGTAACTGTCTGTCTAGTAGGTAGAGTAGATAGGTAACTGTCTGTCTAGTTGGTAGTGTTGATAGGTAACTGTCTGTCTAGTTGGTAGAGTTGATAGGTAACTGTCTGTCTAGTAGGTAGAGTTGATAGGTAACTGTCTGTCTAGTAGGTAGAGTTGATAGGTAACTGTCTGTCTAGTAGGTAGAGTTGATAGGTAACTGTCTGTCTAGTTGGTAGAGTTGATAGGTAACTGTCTGTCTAGTAGGTAGAGTTGATAGGTAACTGTCTGTCTAGTTGGTAGAGTTGATAGGTAACTGTCTGTCTAGTTGGTAGAGTAGATAGGTAACTGTCTGTCTAGTAGGTAGAGTTGATAGGTAACTGTCTGTCTAGTTGGTAGAGTTGATATGTAACTGTCTGTCTAGTTGGTAGAGTTGATAGGTAACTGTCTAGTTGGTAGAGTAGATAGGTAACTGTCTGTCTAGTAGGTAGAGTTGATAGGTAACTGTCTGTCTAGTAGGTAAAGTTGACAGGTAACTGTCTGTCTAGTAGGTAGAGTTGATAGGTAACTGTCTGTCTAGTTGGTAGAGTAGAGTAGATAGGTAACTGTCTGTCTAGTTGGTAGAGTTGATAAGTAACTGTCTGTCTAGTTGGTAGAGTAGATAGGTAACTGTCTGTCTAGTAGGTAGAGTTGATAGGTAACTGTCTGTCTAGTTGGTAGAGAAGATGGGTAACTGTCAGCCTAGTAGGTAGAGTTGATAGGTAACTGTCTGTCTAGTAGGTAGAGTTGATAGGTAACTGTCTGTCTAGTAGGTAGAGTTGATAGGTAACTGTCTGTCTAGTTGGTAGAGTAGATAGGTAACTGTCTGTCTAGTAGGTAGAGTTGATAGGTAACTGTCTGTCTAGTAGGTAAAGTTGACAGGTAACTGTCTGTCTAGTAGGTAGAGTTGATAGGTAACTGTCTGTCTAGTTGGTAGAGTAGAGTAGATAGGTAACTGTCTGTCTAGTTGGTAGAGTTGATAAGTAACTGTCTGTCTAGTTGGTAGAGTAGATAGGTAACTGTCTGTCTAGTAGGTAGAGTTGATAGGTAACTGTCTGTCTAGTTGGTAGAGAAGATGGGTAACTGTCTGCCTAGTTGGTAGAGTTGATAGGTAACTGTCTGTCTAGTAGGTAGAGTTGATAGGTAACTGTCTGTCTAGTAGGTAGAGTTGATAAGTAACTGTCTGTCTAGTAGGTAGAGTTGATAGGTAACTGTCTGTCTAGTAGGTAGAGTTGATAGGTAACTGTCTGTCTAGTTGGTAGAGTTGATAGGTAACTGTCTAGTTGGTAGAGAAGATGGGTAACTGTCTGCCTAGTTGGTAGAGTTGATAGGTAACTGTCTGTCTGTACGGACAGTATGTGTCCCTACTGTACGGATGATAGGGAGAGACTATACAGACAGTAACTTAAAGAAGCATAGTTGCTATAACTGTGGTAAACTGTATTTAACCCAATCAGCTGCTCATCTCACCCTGATGTCAGTGGCATCTCCGTGGCGGATGTGGCTGGCCCAGGTGGATGGTTCACTGTTGCTCTCCAAATAGTGGTGGATCTTGAGCACGCGGTCCATGGTCCCCGGCTTCGACACCCCACCGCCCAACCCAGCATGGTGGTTCAGGTTGGGGTCCAGGTACGCTGACGCCATGCTTCCTTTGGTGGGGGCTAGCTGTCTGTCATATTCTGAAGGTAGAGATACAGAGGGGAGAGAAAGAGAGAGAAAGGGATGCAAAGAGAGATAGGGGAGGTAGAGAGAGAGAGAGATAGGGGAGGGAGGGAGGTAGAGAGAGAGAGATAGGGGAGGTAGAGAGAGAGAGAGAGATAGGGGAGGTAGAGAGAGAGAGAGAGATAGGGGAGGTAAGAGAGAGAGAGAGAGAGAGATAGGGGAGGTAAGAGAGAGAGAGAGAGAGAGAGAGAGAGAGAGAGAGAGATAGGGGAGGTAAGAGAGAGAGAGAGAGAGAGAGAGAGAGAGAGAGAGAGAGAGAGAGAGAGAGAGAGAGAGAGAGAGAGAGAGAGAGAAGGCTTCTGGTGAATTCACACTAGACAACTGTGTTACTTACTCACCATTATAACTTCATCTGTAATCAGTAACAAAAGTGGACTGGAGAGAATAGAACAGACAACCGGACGGCTGGACAGACTGACAGATAACAGTGAGGTCTGCAGGCTGAAGTGTACTGAGCTGGGCTTGCTACAGTAGACAGATGGGTGGCTTTGGACAGTGAGCAGGGAGCAGCGCTGTCAGAAGCACTGCCAGCATTACAACAACCCTCCTCATCAACCACAAACTGGGGCCATTATACATAAGCTGTTTGGATTGTGGTGGAAACGGTCAGGGGTGAAATTTGGGGTGAGTGTGTCTCTGTGTGTGTGTGTGTGTGTGTGTGTGTGTGTGTGTGTGTGTGTGTCTGGGGGGTGTGTGTGTGTGTATGGTAATAGGTACAGCCAAGACGGAACCGCTTGCTTGTTAAAACATGGCTTTTCTAGTGTTTTGGAAAGACTGACCCAGAGCTACTCAGTGACATTCCTCAGCCTTCCTGACTGTATCTGCTGTTGGCAACATCACTAGAATAGAGCACCACAGGAAAACCTGCCCTTACACAACACCAAAAACACACACATTCTCAGATGTCTACCTCCTCAATGTTACTTTCTGGTAACCCAGGCAGAACACATGTATGAAGACGGAGGTAAATATCCTAACTCTTGACAATCAGTCAGACAACATTGAAGCAATGGAGATTAGTATAGACACAACTGGTCCATTTGAGCACACGACTGGATAACTTCCTTTCAGAGTTGTACTTTAATAAACTCCTGTCAAACTCAATTCAAACACTACTATTCTGATCTAACACCAGCACAGCAACAACAGTCCAATCAGTCACTCCTCCTACCTTTACTGATGAAGGGCCAGCAGGTACACTCCACTGTAGAGTTCCGTAGTGACAACATTAGTGCTATAGCAACAGTAAAGTATGTCCACTAGGTTACACAGTAGAGTATGTCCACTAGGTTACACAGTAGAGTATGTCCACTAGGTTACGCAGTAAGTAGAGTATGTCCACTAGGTTACACAGTAAAGTATGTCCACTAGGTTACACAGTAGAGTATGTCCACTAGGTTACACAGTAGAGTATGTCCACTAGGTTACGCAGTAAGTAGAGTATGTCCACTAGGTTACACAGTAAAGTATGTCCACTAGGTTACACAGTAGAGTATGTCCACTAGGTTACGCAGACCAGTATGTCCACTAGGTTACACAGTAGAGAATCGACAGATCCATGGGATTTCTTCTTGGTTTCTTCCAGGTACAAACACACTTCTTCTTACCCACACATTCCGCTCCCTCTCTCTCTCCCATACACACACATACAAAGTGAACAACACATTCACGTCTTTCCTGTCCAGTCACGTCACATCCTGGTTATCACAATGCGTCCTGTCCGCTCAGGAGCCACAGTGAGTCATCACTCCTGTCTCCTCACACAGCACAGAGCTCTTCCTGGCTGAGAAGAGGAGAAGCCTGTGCTGTGATCAACATGTCACTGCTGTTTCATGGTAGAGCTCTTCCTGGACTGAACTGAGGGGGGCGAGGCCAGAGTCCTCTCTGCAACACAACATAGCTCCCCTCTCTTCCTGAGCTGAGGGGAAGGTGAGGCAAGCCCAGAAGCCTGTCTACATTCACAACAGAGTCCTCCAGCTCCACAACACAGCCCTTTGAATGCTGCGAACAGTCAGGCTGCTAGCCTAACTCCACCGTGGCTGCTGTTACCCAGGCAAGACAGAATGGAGTTCAGTTCCACAGGCAGAGAGAGGCAGGCTGTGATTGGCTTGGCGACAGACGGAGTTGAGTAAACAAGGCGTGCTTAGTGGGAGCCCAGCCAACATGGTGGATTGGATAGGAGGACCGGCCTGGGAAGAGGAGTCAACAACATGGTTGATAGGAGGGCCGGCCTGGGAGGAGGAGTCAACAACATGGTGGATAGGAGGATAGGAGGGCCGGCCTGGGAGGAGGAGTCAACAACATGGTGGATAGGAGGATAGGAGGGCCGGCCTGGGAGGAGGAGTCAACAACATGGTTGATAGGAGGGCCGGCCTGGGAGGAGGAGTCAACAACATGGTGGATAGGAGGATAGGAGGGCCGGCCTGGGAGGAGGAGGAGTCAACAACATGGTGGATAGGAGGGCCGGCCTGGGAGGAGGAGGAGTCAACAACATGGTGGATAGGAGGATAGGAGGGCCGGCCTGGGAGGAGGAGTCAACAACATGGTGGATAGGAGGGCCGGCCTGGGAGGAGGAGTCAACAACATGGTGGATAGGAGGGCCGGCCTGGGAGGAGGAGTCAACAACATGGTGGATAGGAGGATAGGAGGGCCGGCCTGGGAGGAGGAGTCAACAACATGGTGGATAGGAGGATAGGAGGGCCGGCCTGGGAGGAGGAGGAGTCAACAACATGGTGGATAGGAGGATAGGAGGGCCGGCCTGGGAGGAGGAGTCAACAACATGGTGGATAGGAGGGCCGGCCTGGGAGGAGGAGTCAACAACATGGTGGATAGGAGGATAGGAGGGCCGGCCTGGGAGGAGGAGTCAACAACATGGTTGATAGGAGGGCCGGCCTGGGAGGAGGAGTCAACAACATGATGGATAGGAGGATAGGAGGGCCGGCCTGGGAGGAGGAGTCAACAACATGGTGGATAGGAGGATAGGAGGGCCGGCCTGGGAGGAGGAGTCAACAACATGGTGGATAGGAGGATAGGAGGGCCGGCCTGGGAGGAGGAGTCAACAACATGGTTGATAGGAGGGCCGGCCTGGGAGGAGGAGTCAACAACATGGTGGATAGGAGGATAGGAGGGCCGGCCTGGGAGGAGGAGGAGTCAACAACATGGTGGATAGGAGGGCCGGCCTGGGAGGAGGAGGAGTCAACAACATGGTGGATAGGAGGATAGGAGGGCCGGCCTGGGAGGAGGAGTCAACAACATGGTGGATAGGAGGGCCGGCCTGGGAGGAGGAGTCAACAACATGGTGGATAGGAGGGCCGGCCTGGGAGGAGGAGTCAACAACATGGTGGATAGGAGGATAGGAGGGCCGGCCTGGGAGGAGGAGTCAACAACATGGTGGATAGGAGGATAGGAGGGCCGGCCTGGGAGGAGGAGGAGTCAACAACATGGTGGATAGGAGGATAGGAGGGCCGGCCTGGGAGGAGGAGTCAACAACATGGTGGATAGGAGGGCCGGCCTGGGAGGAGGAGTCAACAACATGGTGGATAGGAGGATAGGAGGGCCGGCCTGGGAGGAGGAGTCAACAACATGGTTGATAGGAGGGCCGGCCTGGGAGGAGGAGTCAACAACATGATGGATAGGAGGATAGGAGGGCCGGCCTGGGAGGAGGAGTCAACAACATGGTGGATAGGAGGGCCGGCCTGGGAGGAGGAGTCAACAACATGGTGGATAGGAGGATAGGAGGGCCGGCCTGGGAGGAGGAGGAGTCAACAACATGGTGGATAGGAGGATAGGAGGGCCGGCCTGGGAGGAGGAGGAGTCAACAACATGGTGGATAGGAGGATAGGAGGGCCGGCCTGGGAGGAGGAGGAGTCAACAACATGGTTGATAGGAGGATAGGAGGGCCGGCCTGGGAGGAGGAGTCAACAACATGGTGGATAGGAGGATAGGAGGGCCGGCCTGGGAGGAGGAGTCAACAACAAGGTGGATAGGAGGATAGGAGGGCCGGCCTGGGAGGAGGAGTCAACAACATGGTGGATAGGAGGATAGGAGGGCCGGCCTGGGAGGAGGAGTCAACAACATGGAGGATAGGAGGGCCGGCCTGGGAGGAGCAGGAGTCAACAACATGGTGGATAGGAGGATAGGAGGGCCGGCCTGGGAGGAGGAGTCAACAACATGGTGGATAGGAGGATAGGAGGGCCGGCCTGGGAGGAGGAGTCAACAACATGGTGGATAGGAGGATAGGAGGGCCAGCCTGGGAGGAGGAGGAGTCAACAACATGGTGGATAGGAGGATAGGAGGGCCAGCCTGGGAGGAGGAGGAGTCAACAACATGGTGGATAGGAGGATAGGAGGGCCGGCCTGGGAGGAGGAGGAGTCAACAACATGGTGGATAGGAGGATAGGAGGGCCAGCCTGGGAGGAGGAGGAGTCAACAACATGGTGGATAGGAGGATAGGAGGGCCGGCCTGGGAGGAGGAGGAGTCAACAACATGGTGGATAGGAGGATAGGAGGGCCGGCCTGGGAGGAGGAGGAGTCAACAACATGGTGGATAGGAGGATAGGAGGGCCGGCCTGGGAGGAGGAGGAGTCAACAACATGGTGGATAGGAGGATAGGAGGCCCGGCCTGGGAGGAGGAGTCAACAACATGGTGGATAGGAAGATAGGAGGGCCGGCCTGGGAGGAGGAGTCAACAACATGGTTGATAGGAGGGCCGGCCTGGGAGGAGGAGTCAACAACATGGTGGATAGGAGGATAGGAGGGCCAGCCTGGGAGGAGGAGGAGTCAACAACATGGTGGATAGGAGGATAGGAGGGCCGGCCTGGGAGGAGGAGTCAACAACATGGTAGATAGGAGGATAGGAGGGCCGGCCTGGGAAGAGGAGTCAACAACATGGTAGATAGGAGGATAGGAGGGCCAGCCTGGGAGGAGGAGGAGTCAACAACATGGTGGATAGGAGGATAGGAGGGCCGGCCTGGGAGGAGGAGTCAACAACATGGTAGATAAGAGGATAGGAGGGCCGGCCTGGGAGGAGGAGTCAACAACATGGTAGATAGGAGGATAGGAGGGCCGGCCTGGGAGGAGGAGTCAACAACATGGTGGATAGGAGGATAGGAGGGCCGGCCTGGGAGGAGGAGTCAACAACATGGTTGATAGGAGGGCCGGCCTGGGAGGAGGAGTCAACAACATGGTGGATAGGAGGATAGAAGGGCCGGCCTGGGAGGAGGAGTCAACAACATGGTTGATAGGAGGATAGGAGGGCCGGCCTGGGAGGAGGAGTCAACAACATGGTTGATAGGAGGATAGGAGGGCCGGCCTGGGAGGAGGAGGAGTCAACAACATGGTGGATAGGAGGATAGGAGGGCCGGCCTGGGAGGAGGAGTCAACAACATGGTTGATAGGAAGATTGGAGGCCCGGCCTGGGAGGAGGAGTCAACAACACACAAACCTGTTGTGAATGTGAGGAAAGATTGTCAATTATATTGACAAGATACTCAAGCGACCGCTCTAACAATGGAATTTGTGTTAATTAAAATATATATATATACAATATATACACTGCTCAAAAAAATAAAGGGAAC
This sequence comes from Salvelinus namaycush, assembly GCF_016432855.1. Taxonomy (NCBI): domain Eukaryota; kingdom Metazoa; phylum Chordata; class Actinopteri; order Salmoniformes; family Salmonidae; genus Salvelinus; species Salvelinus namaycush. Next base: position 69,157,353 of record NC_052311.1, on the reverse strand, counting down.
ACTTAAACAACACAATGTAACTCCAAGTCAATCACACTTCTGTGAAATCAAACTGTCCACTTAGGAAGCAACACTGATTGACAATAAATTTCACATGCTGTTGTGCAAATGGAATAGACAAAAGGTGGAAATTATAGGCAATTAGCAAGACACCCCCAAAAAAGGAGTGATTCTGCAGGTGGTGACCACAGACCACTTCTCAGTTCCTATGCTTCCTGGCTGATGTTTTGGTCACTTTTGAATGCTGGCGGTGCTCTCACTCTAGTGGTAGCATGAGACGGAGTCTACAACCCACACAAGTGGCTCAGGTAGTGCAGTTCATCCAGGATGGCACATCAATGCGAGCTGTGGCAAAAAGGTTTGCTGTGTCTGTCAGCGTAGTGTCCAGAGCATGGAGGCGCTACCAGGAGACAGGCCAGTACATCAGGAGACGTGGAGGAGGCCGTAGGAGGGCAACAACCCAGCAGCAGGACCGCTACCTCCGCCTTTGTGCAAGGAGGTGCACTGCCAGAGCCCTGCAAAATGACCTCCAGCAGGCCACAAATGTGCATGTGTCTGTCAGTGTTGCTTCCTAAGTGGACAGTTTGATTTCACAGAAGTGTGATTGACTTGGAGTTACATTGTGTTGTTTAAGTGTGCCCTTTATTTTTTTGAGCAGTGTATATATATATAATATATATTTTTTTCTTCTAACAATGGAAATACATGTCCTCAAAGACAGAAGGCAGGCGGGAGGAGGCGAGGTCAGGTAGGACCATTTAGATGGAAGATACGCATGTGAACAATAGGGCATAGAGATAGATATTTTTTTATTTAACCTTTATTTAAACAGGTAGGCTAGTTGAGAACAAGTTCTCAATTACAACTGCGACCTGGCCAAGATAAAGCACAGCAGTTCGACACATACAACAACACAGAGTTACACATGGAATAAACAAACATATAGTCAATAATACAGTAGAAAAAAATAAAAATCTATATAGAGTGAGTGCAAATTAGGTAAGATAAGGGAGGCAAGGCAATAAATAGGCCATGGTGGCAAAATAATTACAATATAGCAATTAGACAATGGAATGGTAGATGTGCAGAAGATGAATGTGCAAATAGAGATACTGGGGTGCAAAGGAGCAAGATAAATAAATTAATACAGTATGGGGATGAGGTAGTTGAATGGGCTGTTTACAGATGGTCTATGTACAGGTGCAGTGATCTGTGAGCTGCTCTGACAGCTGGTGCTTAAAGCTAGTAAGGGAGATATTGGTTTCCAGCTTCAGTGATTTTTGCTTCAGTCATTGGCAGCAGAGAACTGGAAGGAAAGGCGACCAAAAGGAGGAACTGGCTTTGGGGGTGACCGGTGATATATACCTGCTGGAGCGCGTGCTACGGGTGGGTGCTGCTATGGTGACCAGTGAGCTGAGATAAGGTGGGGCTTTACCTAGCAGAGACTTGTAGATGACCTGGAGCCAGTGGGTTTGGCGCCGAGTATGAAGCAAGGGCCAGCATACAGGTCGCAGTGGTGGGTAATATATGGGGCTTTGGTGACAAAACGGATGGCACTGTGATAGACTGTATCCATTTTGTTGAGTAGAGTGTTGGAGGAAATTTTATAGATGACATCGCCGAAGTCGAGGATCGGTAGGATGGTCAGTTTTACGAGGGTATGTTTGGCAGCATGAGTTTTGATGATGCTTTGTTGCGAAATAGGAAGCCAATTCTAGATTTAAATTTGAATTGGAGATGCTTAATGTGAGTCTGGAAGGAAAGTTTACAGTACACCTAGGTACTTGTAGTTGTCCACATATTCTAAGTCAGAACCGTTCAGAGTAGTGATGCTGGACAGGTGGGCAGGTGCGGGCAGTGATCGGTTGAAGAGCATGCATTTAGTTTTACTTGCATTTAAGAGCCGTTGGAGGCCACGGAAGGAGAGTTGTATGGCATTGAAGCTTGTCTGGAGGTTAGTTAACACAGTGTCCAATGAAGGGCCAGAAGTATACAGAATGGTGTCGTCTGCGTAGAGGTGGATCAGAGAATCACCAGCAGCGAGAGTGTTATCATTGACGTATACAGAGAAGAGAGTCAGCCCAAGAATTGAACCCTGTGGCACCCCCATAGAGACTGCAAGAGGTCCGGACAACAGGCCCTCCGATTTGACACACTGACCTCTATCAGAGAAGTAGTTGGTGAACCAGGCGAGGCAATCATTTGAGAAACCAAGGCTGTCGAGTCTGCCAATAAGAATGTGGTGATTGACAGAGTTGAAAGCCTTGGCCAGGTTGATGAATATGGCTGCACAGTAATGTCTCTTATTGATGGTGGTTATGATATCGTTTAGGACCTTGAGCGTGGCTGAGGTGCACCCATTACCAGCTCTGAAACCAGATTGCATAGCGGAGAAAGTACGGTGGGATTCGAAATGGTCGGTAATCTGTTTGTTGACTTGGCTTTCGAAGACCTTAGAAAGGCAGGGTAGGATAAATATAGGTCTCTAGAGATTTGGGTCTAGAGTGTCTCCCCCTTTGAAGAGGGGGATGACCGTGGCAGCTTTCCAATCTTTGGGAATCTCAGACGATACGAAAGAGAGGTTGAACAGGCTAGTAATAGGGGTTGCAACAATTTCGGCAGATCATTTTAAAAAGAGAGGATCCAGATTGTCTAGCCCAGCTGATTTGTAGGGGTCCAGGTTTTGCAATTCTTTAAGAACATCAGCTATCTGGATTTGGGTGAAGGAGAAATGGGGGAGGCTTGGGCGAGATGCTGTGGGGAGTGCCGGGCTGTTAACCGGGGTAGGGGTAGCCAGGTGGAAAGCATGGCCAGCTGTAGAAAAACGCTTATTGAAATTCTCAATTATAGTGGATTTATCAGTGATGACAGTGTTTCCTAGCCTCAGTGCAGTGGGCAGCTGGGAGGAGATGCTCTTATTCTCCATGGACTTTAGTGTCCCAGAACTTTTTTGAGTTTGTGCTACAGGATGCAAATTTCTGCTTGAAAAAGCTAGCCTTAGCTTTCCTAACTGCCTGTGTATATTTGTTCCTTGAAAAATGCTTATTGAAATTCTCAACTATAGTGGATTTATCAGTGGTGACAGTGTTTCCTAGCCTCAGTGCAGTAGGCATGCTTTTCTGCTGGTCAACGGCAGTCAGGTCTGGAGAGAACCAAGGGCTATATCTGTTCCTGGTTCTACATTTTTTGAAAGGGGCATGCTGAAAAGTTGCACATCACGGGGGATATTCGATGCCAATGCAGAACGACACAGGAAGTTTTTGTGCTGGTCAAGGGCAGTCAGGTCTGGAGAGAACCAAGGGCTATATCTGTTCCTGGTTCTACATTTTTTGAAAGGGGCATGCTTATTTAAGATGGTGAGGAAGGCACTTTTAAAGAATGACCAGGCATCCTCTACTGACGGGATGAGGTCAGTATCCTTCTGGGATACCCGGGCCAGGTCGATTAGGAAGGCCTGCTCGCTAGCGTTTGATAGTGATGAGGGGTGGTCGTTTGACCGCAGACCCATTACAGATGCAGGCAATGAGGCAGTGATCGCTGAGATCTTGGTTGAAAACAGCAGAGGTATATTTGGAAGGCAAGTTGGTTAGGATGATATCTATGAGGGTGCCCGTGTTTACGGATTTGGGGTTGTACCTGGTGGGTTCATTGACAATTTGTGACAGATTGAGTGCATCAAGCTTAGATTGTAGGATGGCTGGGGTGTTGAGCCTGTCCCAGTTTAGGTCAACTAACAGCACGAGCTCTGAAGATAGATGGGGGGAAATCAGTTCACATGGTGTCCAGGGCACAGCTGGGGGCAGAGGGTGGTCTATAGCAAGTGGCAACGGTGAGCGACTTGTTTCTGGAAAGGTGGCTTTTTAAAGTAGAAGCTCAAATTGTTTGAGTACAGACCTGGATAGTAAGACAGAACTCTGCAGGCTATCTCTGCAGTAGATTGCAACACCGCCCCCTTTGGCAGTTATATCTTGGCGGAAAATGTTATAGTTAGGGATGGAAATTTCTGGGTTTTTGGTGGTCTTCCTGAGCCAGGATTCAGACACGGCTAGGACATCCGGGTTGGCAGAGTGTGCTAGGGCAGTGAATAAAACAAACTTAACATTAGAAGGAGGCTAAAATAACTGGTTGTCTAGTTTGTTCAGAACAGAGAGTAAAAGGAGCAGATTTCTGGGCACGGTAGAATAGATTCAAGGCATAATGTACAGACAAAGGTATGGTAGGATGTGGATACAGTGAGGGTAAACCTGTGCATATAGTGACGATGAAAGAGATATTGTCCCTTGTCATTTAAACCAGGTGATGTCACCGCATGTGTGGTAGGTGGAACTAAAGAGTTAAATGAGGCATATTGAGCAGGGCTAGAGGCTCTACAGTGAAATAAGGCAATAAATACTAACCAAAACAGCAATGGACAAGGAATATTGACGTTAGCGAGAGGCATGCGTAGCCGAGTGATCATAGGAGTCCAGTGAGTAGCTCCAGGCAGCTTGCGGGCCGGGGCTAGCAAGCTAACAGAAGGGCCTTGGAGGGACGTTGCGACGGAAGAAAGTCTGTTGTGGCCCCCTCGTGCTGTTACGTCGGCAGACGGATCAGCAGGGCTCCGTGTGGTAAACCAGGCCAATTGGCAGAATAGGTATAGTGGCCAAAGAATTTGTCAGGTGCGCCTCTTAAGCTAACAGTCTGATGTGCTCTGGACAGCTAGCAGGCCACGGCTAGCATGCTAGCGGATGGAATTTCAGGGGACGAAGCGACGGCGGAGCCAGTTGAGAAAAACCCCATCGGGCGAATCACATCGGTTGTCCAGTCGTGATGAGTCAGCGGGGGTCCAAGACAGTTGCCAAAAAGAGATATTGTAGCCCAAGTAGTGGCTGATGGACCTCTTTGGCTAGCCGGGAGATGGGCCTAGCAAGGCTAGCTCCAGGCTAATTGGTTCTTGCTTCGGGACAGTGACGTTAGCCAGGAGTGGCCACTCGAATAGCAGCTAGCTAGCTGCAGTGATCCAGGTGAAGAAAAAAAAGGTTCAGAGCTTGCAGTAGGAATCCTGAGATATGGAGAAAAATAAGTCCGATTTGCTCTGGTTTGAGTAGCGCTGTGCAGACTGGCGAGAGTTGTCCATGCTAGAGGTGGCTGATGACTGCTAGCAGTGGCTAGCTGACTACTAGCTAGTTAGCTGGCTAGCATCTGTTGGAGTTCCGGTTCAGGCGACGGTAGGGTGGGTATAGTGGCCAAAGAATTTGTCCGATGGGCCTCTTAAGCTAACAGTCCGATGTACTTTAGACAGGTAGCGGGCCGTGGCTAACTAGTAGCTGGTAGCCAGTTAGCTGGCTAGCATTTGATGAGTTGATGAGTTCTTAAGTTTAAAAATAGCAGATCCGTACCACATTGGGTGAGGCGGGTTGCAGGAGAGTATATTCAGTCCGTGATAGAAAGTGATATAAAAATATTAAATATATATACGGGAAAAAAACAAGGAAAAACGATGTTTACAAGGGACAGGAAGGGATTAGACAAAAACACACGTCCGACTGCTACACCATCTTGGAGGTTAGAGGACTTATCTTTGTATCTGTATCTGTGCCATTATAATGTCTGTGACAGCCTCAATGGCACTGCCCATACTATCTCCATTTTAAAGTAGTACATTTTCTTATTTTCATTGGCTGATTTCTCCCAACTCATAGGAATCCCCACCCAGTTGACTACTTTAAAATGGTGGAAGCCCTCAATGACAACGGCAATGCTAAAACGGGTTATATCCATGATGAGTCCTCTATATATCTCTATGACTACAGGCACAACTCTGATATAAAGTCCTTTTTTTCAAAGATGACAAAAAGCCACGCGCGTCCACATATCAGTGCAGTAACCCTTTACACCACAGGCCAACAAAATGAGGACACAGGACCAAAACAGTTAGCTTTTCCAAAAAGTGGACAGAAGAAGTAGATTTCTTCAGTCAGCTGATTTCTTTCTAAGAAATGAATGATAGGGATTTCGTTTGCTTGTCCCTGTCAATATTATTCACTCACTAATTTGTACTTCCAATCCAAGAGCATACTGCTTTGACATTGCAGCTAAAGAATAAGTGGTTGATACTGTATCTAGCTTTGCTGTGTGATGTGTCAAAGTGACTGATAATGACAGCACAGAGCAGTCAGCCAGTCAGTAGTCAGCCAGGCTGCAGTCAGCAGTCAGTAGTCAGGCTGCAGAGCAGGCACAAGGACAGTGATGAGGGAGGAAGTATAGCCTAGCCTATCTGCTGACTCTGCTAGTTTACGGATTGACCTACAGTCACCTCTAACTGAGAGGCTCACACACACACACACACACACACACACACACACACACACACACACACACACACACACACACACACACACACACACACACACACACACACACACACACACACACACACACACACACACACACACACACACACACACACACACAGAGGAAAGTAGGTGATTATCTGACGGAAAAACCTTTCATAGAAGACAAAGTTATACCTGTCGGGAAACGTTTATGAGATTAGCCGACTTGACAAAATGCCTCATCATACTGACAAAGATCCTTGAGTGAACCCACTGTACGGAAGAATGATAAATGACTTCATGTCAAACATCTTTAAGGTTTAGTTGTTATTGTGACTAATTGGGTCAACATAGTGCTACCCTAAGGTAAACTATTGAAGTAAACACACATAACCTAATCAAACAGCCCTTAAATAGACCTACTAAATAAACCTTCTGTCAACATTATCAGGAACTTTCTAGCATGTCTGTCTACTGACTGCCTCAGCCAATTCCCCTACTATAGTTTCTGAAAGACCTTTACCAGGTTAGGCTAATCATTATAGGACACATACTGACACACACATCCCTTGTAGTGACTGAGAGGCTGGAGGGCCAGTCGACTAGGAGATGAGATGGTTAACAGGGGTGATACAGGAGAGGACAGAGATGTAATGTTGTCCCCACAGACTCCCTAAATAACACCCATTTGATTGTAAGACACATCTCAATTACTGTACATCAACTTGATACAACTCACTCTGGGTTATCCCATTAATAATAACAGGCTGCTAATACGATAATAGGATAATAATAGCCTAGTTGTTATCCCATTAATAATAACAGGCTGCTAATAGGATAATAGGATAATAATAGCCTAGTTGTTATCCCATTAATAATAACAGGCTGCTAATAGGATAATAGGATAATAATAGCCTAGTTGTTATCCCATTAATAATAACAGGCTGCTAATAGGATAATAGGATAATAATAGCCTAGTTGTTATCCCATTAATAATAACAGGCTGCTAATAGGATAATAGGATAATAATAGCCTAGTTGTTATCCCATTAATAATAACAGGCTGCTAATAGGATAATAGGATAATAATAGCCTAGTTGTTATCCCTCAGGGTAAAACATGCCAACATTGTTTCCTCGTTATTTCAACTCAAAATAGATGTTGATTTGACGTTGATATCAGGTCATTGCCGTGGGATGTTTAGTTATCAAATTAATTCTTCATTTACTTGTAGTATGAACAAAGCTTGGTATATAAGCTTGGATTATATAGTCAATAGAGTAGCTCACTGTCTGTCTAACTCGTGAGAGTATTGATCTCGTTACTCTAGTTGTACTGTAGTCCCATCCTAAAGGGATTGTGTAACAGTGTCTCGGTGGCTCAGAGGGATTGACTGTGGGACTGCAGTCTTCTCTCTAGGTTAGTTATTGACAGTAGTCTGGGCCCACATTGGCCAGAGCAACGCTGCTGTAACAACACGTGTCAATACCAATGAGAGTCAAACAGCACTTCATCAGCACTACTGAACAACCATAGATTTCTGTTCCACTGTTTCGATGCGGTGAAGAAAAACATGGCCTTTTTCCGAACTCACAGAGGGCCCGTTCAGCAGCTAGGCCAGGCTATCTCCAGGGAGGGCCCGTTCAGCAGCTAGGCCAGGCTATCTCCAGGGAGGGCCCGTTCAGCAGCTAGGCCAGGCTATCTCCAGGGAGGGCCCGTTCAGCAGCTAGGCCAGGCTATCTCCAGGGAGGGCCCGTTCAGCAGCTAGGCCAGGCTCTCTCCAGGGAGGGCCCGTTCAGCAGCTAGGCCAGGCTCTCTCCAGGGAGGGCCCGTTCAGCAGCTAGGCCAGGCTATCTCCAGGGAGGGTTTGATCATGGCCTTCTATTCTTGCAGGACAACGCAGGCTACTGATGTAACGCACCTTACTGTGAATGTGAACAACACTGAAAACAAAGTCAAATACTAGAAGTAAGCAAAGGAAATAGGAACTAGATTTGGAGGCATGTGAGTACAGTTTCTACTGAGAGGAAATGTTTAATTCAAACAAGCATGGTGCAAGGCAGAGAGACAAGCTGCAACTGGACACCTGTACAGTTATCTTAAGGTTCAACATACAGCCATCTTCATTCAGAGAGAAAGACACACACACACACAAAAGTCAATATTTCTAAGAAGGTAATGAATGCATGGTCTCAAAACCTTAGTTAGAGAACATAGACATGTAGAACAGGGCTGTTAATTGTAGTCCTGATGGGAAAGGACCTCACCCAACTGCTTGCTGTGCAGCCGATGGATTCATTTCATTGGCCTACTCTCACTAGGGGGAATCAGGTCTGGTATCCACTCCTGTTTGAACATATAGACTATTTTATTTATTCCTTATTTTACCAGGTAAGTTGACTGAGAACATATTTTCAAACACAGCTCGAGCAAGACATTCTTCAGCATTTCTCTGACTACGTTCCTCCATTGAGTCAAAAAAAACTTCTGATTGTAGGAGGACTATGAGCTGTTGCTATCGATAAGGTGTCTGATTCATCATTTCCACCTCGAATAGAAGTAGAGGGACTTTTGTCAGAGGTTGCTTGTTGTGAGCGCTGAGGGAACTTTATGCACTTCGTCGTGTATGGATCTGTTGGGGCGGTATGCAAATTGGGAGTGGGTCTAGGGTGTCTGGGATGATGGAGTTAATGTGTGCCATAACCAGCCTCTCAAAGCACTTCATTATTAAAGAAGTAAGTGCTACAGGGCGGTAGTCATTGTGGCGTGAAGCCTTAGAGAGTTCTTGGAAACAGGAATGATGGTGGTCAGTTTAAAACATGTGGGGGATGACAGACTAGGACAAGGAGAGGGTGTAAGCACCATGAAAAAGGCATATATCATATTTCAGATTAATACTAAAGAGGCATTTTTTATTGAACTGCCATTGTCCTCAATTTACAGCTGCTGAAACTCCAGTGGCCGCCCCACCGCTTGGAGGGGGGTTGAGAATGGAGCAGAAGACACATTTCCGTTGTTCGCTGTAACACGTGGACAATAATATATACGGTAATAATACTACGACTACTACTACTAATAATAATAATAATAATATGGACAATAAAGTTATATTCCAGGTTGAACAAAAACATGAGGGCTGGCCTTTTGCGTCATGCTCCTTGTTTGGACTACAAGGCCCTGTAGCGACACAGTAGCCTATATTTCCCCCTACAGGCTCCATCTACCCTCCATAGTTCCCCAGGTGGTCTCTGTAAGCTGTGGCACTAGAGGGAGACGAGGGTAAAGTCCATACCATACAGGGAGCCAGGCTGGGCATTGTGAGGAGCCATATGATGATCCTGAGGAAACTGAGTGACTGGCTTGCTGTGTGTGTCCTTTAATGCTGTTGCATCTCACATCTTTCATTGACCACAACATTCTTCCAGCTGAAAACTAAGCCTTATCTTTTAATGGCTTTGAAATCTCTTGATTTGACCAAGAAATGTTAACAAAATACCACAGATCAGAGTGAGAGTGAGAGTGAGAGTGTGTGTGTGTGTGTGTGTGTGTGTGTGTGTGTGTGTGTGTGTGTGTGTGTGTGTGTGTGTGTGTGTGTGTGTATACAAGTGAGTCACAGTACAAAATCTGATTTGATCCATTTGGCCCCAACGGCATTACCATGAACCAAGGGCTCAAACAAACCCTTCTTCTACAGTACAGTAGAACTGATAACGTCATGTCCACTACATGGAGCACCATACCTTCACCATCACCATCCTTTACTGTGGAGTTAGTGCTCAGGGTACAACACCTGCTGCCTCTGGAGCCTGTATGGCCATGTCCCAAATAGCACCCTATTCCCTACATACTGCACCTATGAGCCCTGGTCAAAAGTACTGCACTCTATAGGGAATAGGGTGACTATTAGAACGCATCCAGTATCTATCCTATAGCCTGTGGGGACCCAAGCGGATTCCCACCGACTCTCTCCCTCAGTCCCACGGCTCTGCTCTACACTCCTACATCATCATTACAACCTGCTATTGCTGGAGCTACTGCTTCCTCCCTGGACTAAAGCTTCCTTTCCTCTCATCCTCTGCCTACTGTACCAGCTCACACAGAACTATCCAGCCCCCCCTCAAAAAATACATCAAGGCTTTGCCTGGGTTTAATACATGCTGCATTTACACTAACCCTGGAGGATGCCGTTTGAAGGAGAGCCAGAGCCTCTAAATAGATGAATACAGAAGGGAAGACGTCCCCAGTGTTATTCTGTTCTGGCTTTTCTAAAGCACCAGGACTCATGATAGATACTGGTATCCAGGGAGAGAGTAAAGCAGCTGCCACCGCTGCTGTTTCTGTTGCTGCTGCTGCTAGTTCTGTTGCTGATAGTTCTGTTTCTGCTGCTACTAGTTCTGTTTCTGTTTCTACTGCTGATAGTTCTGTTTCTACTGCTACTAGTTCTGTTTCTACTGCTGCTAGTTCTGTTTCTACTGCTGCTAGTTCTGTTTCTACTGCTGCTAGTTCTGTTTCTACTGCTACTAGTTCTGTTTCTGTTTCTACTGCTGATAGTTCTGTTTCTACTGCTACTAGTTCTGTTTCTGTTTCTACTGCTGATAGTTCTGTTTCTGCTGCTACTAGTTCTGTTTCTGCTGCTACTAGTTCTGTTTCTGCTGCTACTAGTTCTGTTTCTGCTGCTACTAGTTCTGTTTCTGTTTCTACTGCTGCTAGTTCTGTTTCTGTTTCTGCTGCTACTAGTTCTGTTTCTACTGCTGATAGTTCTGTTTCTGCTGCTACTAGTTCTGTTTCTACTGCTACTAGTTCTGTTTCTACTGCTACTAGTTCTGTTTCTGTTTCTACTGCTGCTAGTTCTGTTTCTGTTTCTGCTGCTACTAGTTCTGTTTCTGTTTCTACTGCTGCTAGTTCTGTTTCTACTGCTACTAGTTCTGTTTCTGTTTCTACTGCTGCTAGTTCTGTTTCTGTTTCTGCTGCTACTAGTTCTGTTTCTACTGCTACTAGTTCTGTTTCTACTGCTACTAGTTCTGTTTCTACTGCTACTAGTTCTGTTTCTGTTTCTACTGCTGCTAGTTCTGTTTCTGTTTCTGCTGCTACTAGTTCTGTTTCTGTTTCTACTGCTACTAGTTCTGTTTCTACTGCTACTAGTTCTGTTTCTGTTTCTACTGCTGCTAGTTCTGTTTCTGTTTCTGCTGCTACTAGTTCTGTTTCTACTGCTACTAGTTCTGTTTCTACTGCTACTAGTTCTGTTTCTACTGCTGATAGTTCTGTTTCTGCTGCTACTAGTTCTGTTTCTACTGCTGCTAATTCTGTTTCTGTTTCTACTGCTGATAGTTCTGTTTCTGCTGCTACTAGTTCTGTTTCTACTGCTGCTAATTCTGTTTCTGTTTCTACTGCTGATAGTTCTGTTTCTACTGCTACTAGTTCTGTTTCTACTGCTACTAGTTCTGTTTCTACTGCTGCTAGTTCTGTTTCTACTGCTGCTAGTTCTGTTTCTGTTTCTGCTGCTACTAGTTCTGTTTCTACTGCTGATAGTTCTGTTTCTACTGCTGCTAGTTCTGTTTCTACTGCTGCTAGTTCTGTTTCTGTTTCTGCTGCTGCTAGTTCTGTTTCTACTGCTGATAGTTCTGTTTCTGCTGCTACTAGTTCTGTTTCTACTGCTGATAGTTCTGTTTCTGCTGCTACTAGTTCTGTTTCTACTGCTACTAGTTCTGTTTCTGTTTCTGCTGCTACTAGTTCTGTTTCTACTGCTGCTAGTTCTGTTTCTGTTTCTGCTGCTGCTAGTTCTGTTTCTACTGCTACTAGTTCTGTTTCTACTGCTGCTAGTTCTGTTTCTGTTTCTACTGCTACTAGTTCTGTTTCTACTGCTGATAGTTCTGTTTCTGCTGCTGCTGCTGCTAGTTCTGTTTATGTTTCTACTGCTGCTAGTTCTGTTTCTGTTTCTGCTGCTGCTAGTTCTGTTTCTGCTGCTGCTAGTTCTGTTTATGTTTCTACTGCTGCTAGTTCTGTTTATGTTTCTACTGCTGCTAGTTCTGTTTCTGCTGCTGCTAGTTCTGTTTATGTTTCTACTGCTGCTAGTTCTGTTTATGTTTCTACTGCTGCTAGTTCTGTTTCTGTTTCTGCTGCTACTAGTTCTGTTTCTACTGCTGCTAGTTCTGTTTCTGTTTCTGCTGCTACTAGTTCTGTTTCTACTGCTGCTAGTTCTGTTTCTGTTTCTGCTGCTGCTAGTTCTGTTTCTACTGCTACTAGTTCTGTTTCTACTGCTGCTAGTTCTGTTTCTGCTGCTGCTAGTTCTGTTTCTGTTTCTGCTGCTACTAGTTCTGTTTCTACTGCTACTAGTTCTGTTTCTACTGCTGCTAGTTCTGTTTCTGTTTCTGCTGCTGCTAGTTCTGTTTCTACTGCTACTAGTTCTGTTTCTACTGCTGCTAGTTCTGTTTCTGCTGCTGCTAGTTCTGTTTCTGTTTCTACTGCTACTAGTTCTGTTTCTACTGCTACTAGTTCTGTTTCTGCTGCTGCTAGTTCTGTTTCTGTTTCTGCTGCTACTAGTTCTGTTTCTACTGTTGCTAGTTCTGTTTCTGTTTCTACTGCTACTAGTTCTGTTTCTACTGCTGCTAGTTCTGTTTCTGTTTCTACTGCTACTAGTTCTGTTTCTACTGCTGATAGTTCTGTTTCTGCTGCTGCTGCTGCTAGTTCTGTTTCTGTTTCTGCTGCTACTAGTTCTGTTTCTACTGCTGATAGTTCTGTTTCTGCTGCTGCTAGTTCTGTTTCTACTGCTGCTAGTTCTGTTTCTACTGCTACTAGTTCTGTTTCTACTGCTACTAGTTCTGTTTCTACTGCTGCTAGTTCTGTTTCTACTGCTACTAGTTCTGTTTCTACTGCTACTAGCTCTGCTTCTGTTTCTACTGCTACTAGTTCTGTTTCTACTGCTACTAGTTCTGTTTCTACTGCTGATAGTTCTGTTTCTGCTGCTACTAGTTCTGTTTCTACTGCTGATAGTTCTGTTTCTACTGCTGATAGTTCTGTTTCTGCTGCTACTAGTTCTGTTTCTACTGCTGATAGTTCTGTTTCTGCTGCTACTAGTTCTGTTTCTACTGCTGATAGTTCTGTTTCTACTGCTGCTAGTTCTGTTTCTGTTTCTACTGCTGCTAGTTCTGTTTCTGTTTCTGCTGCTACTAGTTCTGTTTCTACTGCTGATAGTTCTGTTTCTACTGCTGATAGTTCTGTTTCTGCTGCTGATAGTTCTGTTTCTACTGCTGATAGTTCTGTTTCTGCTGCTACTAGTTCTGTTTCTACTGCTGATAGTTCTGTTTCTACTGCTGATAGTTCTGTTTCTGCTGCTACTAGTTCTGTTTCTACTGCTGCTAGTTCTGTTTCTGTTTCTGCTGCTGCTAGTTCTGTTTCTACTGCTACTAGTTCTGTTTCTACTGCTACTAGTTCTGTTTCTACTGCTACTAGTTCTGTTTCTACTGCTGCTAGTTCTGTTTCTGTTTCTGCTGCTACTAGTTCTGTTTCTACTGCTGCTAGTTCTGTTTCTGTTTCTGCTGCTGCTAGTTCTGTTTCTACTGCTACTAGTTCTGTTTCTACTGCTGCTAGTTCTGTTTCTGTTTCTACTGCTACTAGTTCTGTTTCTACTGCTGATAGTTCTGTTTCTGCTGCTGCTGCTGCTAGTTCTGTTTATGTTTCTACTGCTGCTAGTTCTGTTTCTGTTTCTGCTGCTGCTAGTTCTGTTTCTGCTGCTGCTAGTTCTGTTTATGTTTCTACTGCTGCTAGTTCTGTTTATGTTTCTACTGCTGCTAGTTCTGTTTCTGCTGCTGCTAGTTCTGTTTATGTTTCTACTGCTGCTAGTTCTGTTTCTGTTTCTGCTGCTACTAGTTCTGTTTCTACTGCTGCTAGTTCTGTTTCTGTTTCTGCTGCTGCTAGTTCTGTTTCTACTGCTACTAGTTCTGTTTCTACTGCTGCTAGTTCTGTTTCTGCTGCTGCTAGTTCTGTTTCTGTTTCTGCTGCTACTAGTTCTGTTTCTACTGCTGCTAGTTCTGTTTCTGTTTCTGCTGCTGCTAGTTCTGTTTCTACTGCTACTAGTTCTGTTTCTACTGCTGCTAGTTCTGTTTCTGCTGCTGCTAGTTCTGTTTCTGTTTCTACTGCTACTAGTTCTGTTTCTACTGCTACTAGTTCTGTTTCTGCTGCTGCTAGTTCTGTTTCTGTTTCTGCTGCTACTAGTTCTGTTTCTACTGTTGCTAGTTCTGTTTCTGTTTCTACTGCTACTAGTTCTGTTTCTACTGCTGCTAGTTCTGTTTCTGTTTCTACTGCTACTAGTTCTGTTTCTACTGCTGATAGTTCTGTTTCTGCTGCTGCTGCTGCTAGTTCTGTTTCTGTTTCTGCTGCTACTAGTTCTGTTTCTACTGCTGATAGTTCTGTTTCTGCTGCTGCTAGTTCTGTTTCTGTTTCTGCTGCTGCTAGTTCTGTTTCTACTGCTACTAGTTCTGTTTCTACTGCTACTAGTTCTGTTTCTGTTTCTACTGCTGCTAGCTCTGCTTCTGTTTCTACTGCTACTAGTTCTGTTTCTACTGCTGCTAGTTCTGTTTCTGTTTCTACTGCTGCTAGTTCTGTTTCTGTTTCTACTGCTGATAGTTCTGTTTCTACTGCTACTAGTTCTGTTTCTACTGCTGCTAGTTCTGTTTCTACTGCTACTAGTTCTGTTTCTACTGCTACTAGTTCTGTTTCTACTGCTACTAGTTCTGTTTCTACTGCTACTAGTTCTGTTTCTACTGCTACTAGTTCTGTTTCTACTGCTACTAGTTCTGTTTCTACTGCTGCTAGTTCTGTTTCTGTTTCTACTGCTGCTAGTTCTGTTTCTGCTGCTGCTAGTTCTGTTTCTGTTTCTACTGCTGCTAGTTCTGTTTCTGTTTCTACTGCTGCTAGTTCTGTTTCTACTGCTACTAGTTCTGTTTCTACTGCTGATAGTTCTGTTTCTGCTGCTGCTGCTGCTAGTTCTGTTTATGTTTCTACTGCTGCTAGTTCTGTTTCTGTTTCTGCTGCTGCTAGTTCTGTTTCTACTGCTACTAGTTCTGTTTCTACTGCTGCTAGTTCTGTTTCTGTTTCTACTGCTACTAGTTCTGTTTCTACTGTTGATAGTTCTGTTTCTGCTGCTGCTGCTGCTAGTTCTGTTTCTGTTTCTGCTGCTACTAGTTCTGTTTCTACTGCTGATAGTTCTGTTTCTACTGCTGATAGTTCTGTTTCTGCTGCTACTAGTTCTGTTTCTACTGCTGCTAGTTCTGTTTCTGCTGCTACTAGTTCTGTTTCTACTGCTACTAGTTCTGTTTCTACTGCTGCTAGTTCTGTTTCTGTTTCTGCTGCTGCTAGTTCTGTTTATGTTTCTACTGCTGCTAGTTCTGTTTCTGCTGCTACTAGTTCTGTTTCTACTGCTGCTAGTTCTGTTTCTACTGCTGATAGTTCTGTTTCTGCTGCTGATAGTTCTGTTTCTGCTGCTGATAGTTCTGTTTCTACTGCTGATAGTTCTGTTTCTGCTGCTACTAGTTCTGTTTCTACTGCTGATAGTTCTGTTTCTACTGCTGATAGTTCTGTTTCTGCTGCTACTAGTTCTGTTTCTACTGCTGCTAGTTCTGTTTCTGTTTCTGCTGCTGCTAGTTCTGTTTCTACTGCTACTAGTTCTGTTTCTACTGCTACTAGTTCTGTTTCTACTGCTACTAGTTCTGTTTCTACTGCTGCTAGTTCTGTTTCTGTTTCTACTGCTACTAGTTCTGTTTCTACTGCTGATAGTTCTGTTTCTGCTGCTGCTGCTGCTAGTTCTGTTTATGTTTCTACTGCTGCTAGTTCTGTTTCTGTTTCTACTGCTGATAGTTCTGTTTCTACTGCTACTAGTTCTGTTTCTACTGCTGCTAGTTCTGTTTCTACTGCTACTAGTTCTGTTTCTACTGCTACTAGTTCTGTTTCTACTGCTACTAGTTCTGTTTCTACTGCTACTAGTTCTGTTTCTACTGCTACTAGTTCTGTTTCTACTGCTACTAGTTCTGTTTCTACTGCTGCTAGTTCTGTTTCTATTTCTACTGCTGCTAGTTCTGTTTCTGCTGCTGCTAGTTCTGTTTCTGTTTCTACTGCTGCTAGTTCTGTTTCTGTTTCTACTGCTGCTAGTTCTGTTTCTACTGCTACTAGTTCTGTTTCTACTGCTACTAGTTCTGTTTCTGTTTCTACTGCTGCTAGTTCTGTTTCTGTTTCTACTGCTGCTAGTTCTGTTTCTACTGCTGCTAGTTCTGTTTCTACTGCCACTAGTTCTGTTTCTGTTTCTACTGCTGCTAGTTCTGTTTCTACTGCTGCTAGTTCTGTTTCTACTGCTACTAGTTCTGTTTCTGTTTCTACTGCTGCTAGTTCTGTTTCTGTTTCTACTGCTGCTAGTTCTGTTTCTACTGCTGCTAGTTCTGTTTCTACTGCCACTAGTTCTGTTTCTGTTTCTACTGCTGCTAGTTCTGTTTCTACTGCTGCTAGTTCTGTTTCTACTGCTGATAGTTCTGTTTCTGTTTCTACTGCTGCTAGTTCTGTTTCTGTTTCTACTGCTGCTAGTTCTGTTTCTACTGCCACTAGTTCTGTTTCTGTTTCTACTGCTGCTAGTTCTGTTTCTACTGCTGCTAGTTCTGTTTCTGTTTCTACTGCTGCTAGTTCTGTTTCTACTGCCACTAGTTCTGTTTCTGTTTCTACTGCTGCTAGTTCTGTTTCTGTTTCTGCTGCTGCTAGTTCTGTTTCTGTTTCTACTGCTACTAGTTCTGTTTCTACTGCTGCTAGTTCTGTTTCTACTGCTGCTAGTTCTGTTTCTGTTTCTACTGCTGCTAGTTCTGTTTCTGTTTCTGCTGCTGCTAGTTCTGTTTCTGTTTCTACTGCTGCTAGTTCTGTTTATGTTTCTGCTGCTACTAGTTCTGTTTCTACTGCTACTAGTTCTGTTTCTACTGCTACTAGTTCTGTTTCTACTGCTGCTAGCTCTGTTTCTACTGCTGCTAGCTCTGTTTCTACTGCTGCTAGCTCTGTTTCTGTTTCTACTGCTGCTAGTTCTGTTTCTGCTGCTGCTAGTTCTGTTTATGTTTCTACTGCTGATAGTTCTGTTTCTACTGCTATGAGTTCTGTTTCCGTTTCTACTGCTACTAGTTCTGTTTTTTTCTGCTAGTTCTGTTTCTGTTTCTACTGCTGCTAGCTCTGTTTCTGTTTCTACAGCTGCTAGTTCTGTTTCTGCTGCTGCTAGTTCTGTTTATGTTTCTACTGCTGATAGTTCTGTTTCTACTGCTACTAGTTCTGTTTCTGTTTCTACTGCTGCTAGTTCTGTTTCTGCTGCTGCTAGTTCTGTTTATGTTTCTACTGCTGCTAGTTCTGTTTCTGCTGCTGCTAGTTCTGTTTATGTTTCTACTGCTGCTAGTTCTGTTTATGTTTCTACTGCTACTAGTTCTGTTTATGTTTCTACTGCTGCTAGTTCTGTTTATGTTTCTACTGCTGCTAGTTCTGTTTATGTTTCTACTGCTGCTAGTTCTGTTTCTGTTTCTACTGCTGATAGTTCTGTTTCTACTGCTGCTAGTTCTGTTTCTGTTTCTACTGCTGCTAGTTCTGTTTCTGTTTCTACTGCTACTAGTTCTGTTTCTGTTTCTACTGCTGATAGTTCTGTTTCTGCTGCTGCTAGTTCTGATTCTGCTGCTGCTAGTTCTGTTTCTACTGCTGCTAGTTCTGTTTATGTTTCTACTGCTGCTAGTTCTGTTTCTGTTTCTACTGCTGCTAGTTCTGTTTATGTTTCTGCTGCTGCTAGTTCTGTTTCTGTTTCTACTGCTGATAGTTCTGTTTCTACTGCTATGAGTTCTGTTTCTGTTTCTACTGCTACTAGTTCTGTTTCTGTTTCTACTGCTGATAGTTCTGTTTCTGCTGCTGCTAGTTCTGATTCTGCTGCTGCTAGTTCTGTTTCTGTTTCTACTGCTGCTAGTTCTGTTTCTACTGCTGATAGTTCTGTTTCTGTTTCTACTGCTGCTAGCTCTGTTTCTGTTTCTACTGCTGCTAGTTCTGTTTCTGCTACTGCTAGTTCTGTTTCTGTTTCTACTGCTGCTAGTTCTGTTTCTACTGCTGATAGTTCTGTTTCTGTTTCTACTGCTGCTAGCTCTGTTTCTGTTTCTACTGCTGCTAGTTCTGTTTCTGCTACTGCTAGTTCTGTTTCTGTTTCTACTGTTGCTAGTTCTGTTTCTGTTTCTACTGCTACTAGTTCTGTTTCTGTTTCTACTGCTACTAGCTCTGCTTCTGTTTCTACTGCTACTAGTTCTGTTTCTACTGCCGATAGTTCTGTTTCTACTAGTTCTGTTTCTACTGCCGATAGTTCTGTTTCTACTTCCACTACTGCTGCTAGTTCTGCTGCTACTGCTGTTGCCTGGGCAGTTCTCGCTCTACCTGGCCTAGTTATTCAACAGCTATCCCCTCTCCTCACAAGAACACTAATCACAGCCCTGCCCGACACTTAATCAGTTCAAGACTAATGGGAATTCGCCCCTCTGCTCCGTAATATGTTCAGGGGACAGACAGACAGCAGTCCTCCTGTAAGTCAGTGCTCAGCAGTAGTCAGCGTTTCCCAGCTCCGGTTCTCCAGTAACACCACCAGCACACATTTTGTTGTAGCCCGGGACAAACATATCTCATTCAACTCATTTAGGGCCTGATGATTAGTTGAATCAGGTGTGCTTGTCCAGGGCTACAATAAAAATGAGGACTGGAGTTGGGAAACACTGCGTTAGATGCTGTATTGATTACTTTCACAGCCATGGATGACTTAATGACCACCATGGCTTGGTTTGTTGTGGTGATCAGATGAGAGAAGAATACCTTTGTCTCTATGGCAACCTGCGGTACAGTGCTGCTGTACACATTTGGGCATTGCCATTCAGCGCACCTGACGTCTTGGCATGTTATAGTAGGAGAGGCAGCAATAATACCTGCATAAAGCAGGGCAATGCAAATCACATTCATCTCTAACTATAGCAGAGTTCTGGGAATTAGCATTCAGTCAGTGTAGCTTTAAATCACATTCATATTCATCACACATCCAAACACAGCCATCATCAACAGAAAGACCTCTAAAAAACACTGAGATCAACACAGCCATCATCAACAGAAAGACCTCTAAAAAACACTGAGATGAACACTGGTTAAAAGGCTCTACCTAGAAGCACCTAGTGTGCATAACATATCTGCTGTGTGTACACAGTACATACTTGGGAGTGGAGGGTGTTGAGCGTAAACACAGGCGCCCCGGGCCCAGCATAGGGGGATGCAGCCACTCCTCTCCATGATGGCCGCAGCAGCACCTGTCTTTCTATCCCACCACCAGACCCTGCGGCCTGAACCAGCCCCAGGCTCCCTGACCCTGTCCCCTTCCACAACCGCATAGAGGCCAGGCCAGGACAGGCTGCTGCTTCTTCCTCTGCCCCGGAGGACCCCGGCACAGCCCCTACCGCTGCCCCCCTCTGACCCGTTCACACAGCCCTGCCTCAGGGGAGAGAACTGTGGGGTGAGGAGGAGTTTTTATCCTAACATCCACCTTGCCTGACAGACAGGCTGTTTCCGGGTCAGAGGTGTTTGGTGTCACTCCGAGAGGGAGTGAGAGAGACAGAGATAGAGAGAGAGAGAGAGAGACAGAGAGAGAGAGACAGAGAGAGAGACAGAAGATCAATATGGGACAGGGCTGTGTTGTCAGCTCCTTATCTTCCGATTCCTCTTCAGATCCCCTCAGCGTTGGCTTCCAGCCTCTAAATAAATCCCTCTGCGTGCCTCTGCACAGCCTTGTAAATGAATCAAGCCCGGGAGGCAGCGGACTTGGAAAACAGTGTAGTAGAAGACACAGAGGAGACAAAAAACAAAGCAATCCTTCAGTTAGTTCAGCACTACAACCGCCTGTCTACTCCGATGTGACAGCCTTGTAATCCAGGACAAGCTGCTGCTACTACTGCTGTGAAACCCTGCTGCCGAGTCGGCTGTGTCAGGAGGGTGTGAGCTGGGTTTGTGTGTGACTCAGAGAGAGAGAGAGAGAGAGGCGGGAGGCAGGGTGGGAGGAGAGAGAGAAGGAGGGCAAGAGACTAGTTGAGAGCTCAACCTCCTTTAGGGAACTACACTCAGCTCTTCTCCTGTTTACAAAACGGACAGCGGCTCTTCAGCCACGGTTGGAGAGAGAGAGAGAGAGAGAGAGAGAGAGAGAGAGAGAGAGAGAGAGAGAGAGAGAGAGAGAGAGAGAGAGAGAGAGAGAGAGAGAGAGAGAGAGAGAGAGAGAGAGAAGAGAGAGAGAAGAGAGAGAGCTGCAAATCAAGTAGATCCAGGGTCATGACTAGCGCTCAGTTCATTAGCAAACAATATCTCTTCTTCCTCCTCCTCTTTCTCCTCCTTACAACAAGGTCTGCCCCTATGCCTCTGGCTATCAGCCAAAACAGGTCCCTCTCTCAATTCCTCCCTTCTTCCTCCTCCTCTTTCTCCTCCTTACAACAAGGTCTGCCCCTATGCCTCTGACTATCATTACCATGACAAATATTCAAGATGTCTGTAAAACTAAAGAAGAAATAACAATATTAATTGTGGCTGTGAATCACCCCAACATGAAAACAACAAACCTAATCAAGGGACAAATCTCACTCTACTCATTACACACATCACACACAGGCAGTTCTATGGTCCCTTTAAACATTCAGGTGTGTGTGTGTGTGTGTGTGTGTGTGTGTGTGTGTGTGTGTGTGTGTGTGTGTGTGTGTGTGTGTGTGTGTGTTTTGCAATATGTTTTTCTGGGCCTGTAGCTGAAACAAAGAGAGAGAGTAGATTGCACCTGCCATGAACAGCTTTCATTATGTAACCTAGCAGTGATTTATCACAGTCAGATCTAGCCTAGCTCTCCACAAACTAAAGCCTTCCACTAAATCACACTAACCTCCAAGCAACACCAAGGTGCTGCAGCACTGCTTTCTTCAGGCGGAATACAGATGCTTCCTGCCTGTGTGTCTGTCTACCTCAAATCAGACACACAACCAGGGACACCATCCATTCACATAAGAGGCCAAAACAACATAACAAGGTGATACAAACCAAAGCAGAGAGAATATGAGAAATCTGGCTATCTAAACCCTGGTAAAAGTGTTGGTATGTACTGTATAAGGGGCTTAACTGATGCAGGATGGTTCATACTCTGTTTACTCCGCACCCCATTCAAGAGGACGTCAGTCTGTCAGATGATACCGGCTTTTGGTGCAGTTATCCAGGCCACGATTCTCCAATACTGCTGACTGACTATGGATCAACACAACCAATCAGCTGGATGTTATTTAACTGTACACAACCAACCACTTATCCTGTCTGTCCTCACAGCCAGCTCCGTCCTAACCCTGTGAGTACAGAGAGAATTTAGAGATGTTTCCACTGATAGTCTGTCGCAATACACTCCCACAGGGAACATGGCTGCCTCAGAGCCCTAGATATCAGGTTAGAAACCCCATTATGTCTAAAATAATGGGCTCCAGCTCCACACATACATACAGTGCCTTCAGAATGTATTCATACCCCTTGACTTATTCAACATTTTGTTGTGTCGCAGCCTGAATTCAAAATGGATTCAATCGATTTCTTCTCACCCATCTACACACAATACTCCATAATGACAAAGTGAAAACCCTATTCACACCCTTGAGTCAATACATACTAGAATCACCTTTGGCAGTGATTACAGCTGTGCGTCTTCCTGGGTAATTCTCTAAGAGCTTTGCACACCTGGATTGTACAATATTTACACATTACATTATTGTTTTTAACATTCTTCAAGCTCTGTCAAGTTGGTTGTTGATCATCGCTGGACCATGCTGGTCACAAGAAAGAGCCTTCGATTTGGGACATGTGAAAAGGTACTGAGGATGTGGATATTTGCCTTTGTTGGAGCTACATAAATAAATAAATAATAACACAATGGCAAAACGAACTCACGAGGCTCTGAGCCAGAGCACACTGCTTAGACCCATGCGCCACGGCAGTTCACAATTCTCTTGCAAGCAGGGAGAGTACTCAATGATACTGAATGAAAACAGCACATTTACCCTTTGAGTTGTTTCTGTTTTAACCCTGTAAACACACAAAATTAACGCTGTAACCACGCGGAATTAACCCTGTAAACACGCAGAATGAATGGGTAAAAAATGTACCTTCCTCCAATTACAGCAATTCCGAAGTGAAACTATGAGAACAGGCTGTGCTAGCCAGCCATGTTGAGGTCTTGCCATAGATTTCCAAGCCGATTTAAGTCAAAACTGTAAGTCTGGTGAGAAATGAAATAGCTATCAAACTGGAAGAGATTTTCATTCCTTCGCAGAGATGTTTACTGCAACAAATAGTTATCTGATATTTTCCAATAGATAATTTTCTCCAGTACATGTTGTTCAAACAATGAAATATTGATGAAGAATCAGAGAGAAATGCTGATTGCAGGAGATGAAGAAAGCCCCATCATGCCTTTAGCTTCAGCCATGGGCCCCCTCCAGGAAGCTAACAGAGTCACATAGCTGTATGTACTGTATAGGGAACACCATGTGGAATAGCTGTATGTATTGTATAGGGAACAACATGTGGAATACAATCTGGCTGCACTCATCTAGAGCAAGTCTAGGTGCAGTTTGTCCTTTTTCTATAAATACTACACACAGTCAACCAGCGCTTCACACGTAGCACTATTCACTGTAAATGACAGAATCTTTACTGCCAGGGCAAAATACACGTAGCACTATTCACTTTAAATGACAGAATCTTTACTGCCAGGGCAAAATACACGCAGCACTATTCACTTTAAATGACAGAATCTTTACTGCCAGGGCAAAATACACGCAGCACTATTCACTTTAAATGACAGAATCTTTACTGCCAGGGCAAAATACACGCAGCACTATTCACTTTAAATGACAGAATCTTTACTGCCAGGGCAAAATACACGTAGCACTATTCACTTTAAATGACAGAATCTTTACTGCCAGGGCAAAATACACACAGCACTATTCACTTTAAATGACAGAATCTTTACTGCCAGGGCAAAATACACGCAGCACTATTCACTTTAAATGACAGAATCTTTACTGCCAGGGCAAAATACACGTAGCACTATTCACTTTAAATGACAGAATCTTTACTGCCAGGGCAAAATACACACAGCACTATTCACTTTAAATGACAGAATCTTTACTGCCAGGGCAAAATCCCCCGGTACATACCAGCGTAGTATGATGATATCCTGGAAATATCTGCAAGGGAAACAGAGAGAGAGAGAAGTATGTTAGGATGGCATTGAATGGCATTACTCAGGGTATTTACATGAGCTGACTGTGATCCTTCAAAGCTACGCACCACTGGAGGCTAGCCAGTAGCCAGCAGCACCTGTGCAGATACAGCCCCCTAGAGGTCATCTGTTCAGCACAGCCCAGAGGCTGTTAGACTGCACTGCCAAAGGCACTGGGGTCTTGGCCTGCTTGCACAGAACCTTTGCTGTTTCAGGTGATGTAACGGTGACTGTCATCATTATACATTGATGGTACTGGACATTTCTTAAAGGCTAGCATGATGGTAGCAGGCTGGTGACTGTCAGGAATTGATTTGGAGAGATGGTGGTGAAAGTGGTAGAAAGGTAGAAACTAGGAGGATTAATCCTGGATGGAACGCACCCAATCTTGACACAGGGAGGAGGATGTGCTTCTGATGACTTTACAATTGATTAGCCCTAATTTAATAAGCATTCAGCAGTCTAGGCTATTTTCTCCACAAACAGTGTTTTGGATTCAGCACAGTGCTCCCTGTCTGCCTGCCTGCAGTCAGTCACCACCTAACCTTGTCCTCCAGTGGAGATCACGCCTACGTCCCAAATGACAACATATTCCCTACATAGTGCACTACTTCTCACCAGAGCCCAATGGGCCCAAGTCAAAAGTAGAGCACTAAAAAGGGGAATAGGGTGGCCTTTGGCACTCAGATGACATCCTCCTGCGGTCATTAAAGTCCGAGGCACGTTCAGACGGACAGCAGATGATGGCAGGACTTTGATAAGACCCTCTAGATACCACATCAGTATTTCACTGGCTTCTTAGGGTGGCGATATTGAAGAGCTGGCTACATTATTAGAGACATTATTAGACAGACAGACAGCACAGGAGGTTGGTGGCACCTTAATTGGGGAGGACAGGCTCATGGTAATGGCTGGAGAGGAGAGGAATGAGTGGGATGGTATCAAATACATCAAACACATGGTTTCCAGGTGTTTGATGCCATTCCATTTGCTCCGTTTTGGCCATTATTATGAGCCGTCCTCCCATCAGCAGCCTCCACTGACCGACAGGCAGACAGAGAGAAAGACAAAAAGACAGGCAGACAGAGGTCCTGCTATCAGTGAGGAGCCAGGAGCAGCTAAGCTCATCAGTTAATCCTAATGCTCATTATTCCTGACTAAAGCTGTCTCAGCAGAAAGCACAGCAGAGGAGATGATAGAGAGATGATCTGAGCGAACAGCAGTGAATGAATAAGGGATTCATGATGTAAGACTTCAGATGGAAATAAGTCAATTGGGGGTTTTAAAAAAAGGCAACAAACATTTTTAATGTTAAGCGCCAGGGCTTCAAATGACATGGACGTAGTCATGACCTAGGAAACTTAGCCAGAAACTGAGAGAAGTTAGCAATTCTGTGGTACAGTGATTGTATATTCCTCCTCACTGATCAAAATAAATGGTTCTATCAATTCCTCTTGTAATATTGATGTGACTATGAAATGCCACTGTTTTGTTTGCACTAGAGAATGAATGGTCAATAAAAGTTTGCTTTAGACGTGTTCATATGAATATGACGGCGGCTAGTCAACAGAGGCTACGTCCCAAATGACACCCTATTCACTACATAGTGCACTACTTTTGTGCCCTGGTTAAAAGTAGCGCTGGGGAGAAGAAAAACATCGATGCAATGACATATCGGGATATTATTTTTGACACTATATCATATCGTATCATTTTCACAATATCGTAATATTTATTCTTGCGCTGGATGGCTGTACCTGCACCAAAATCCAGTATTTTTCCTTCATTGCATTTATTTAACCTTTATTTAACTAGGCAAGTCGGTTAAGAACAAATTCTTATTTACAATGACAGCCTACCAGGGAACAGTGGGTTAACTGCCTTGTTCAGGGGAAGAACAACAGATTTTTACCTTGTCAGCTCGGGGATTCAATCCAGCAACCATTCATAGCTTGTTCTCAATCTTATTTTTAAATAGGAAGCCAATCGGCTTTCAGCAGTTTTATTTCCTTGTTTTGTCATGGCTCTATCTTGTCCCACTGTAACAGACGTATGGTTAGCTTATACACTAACATCCCATCACACTGGAGGCTTGCAGGCGCTGCAACATTTCCTCAAGCAGACAGACTCTACCCTTGTTCCATCCAATAATTGCATTTTACAATTTACTGACCTGGTTAATCCAATAACTACTTTGTCTTTGAGTCAGACAAATTCGGGGTGTAGCCATGGGCTGCCCCTGTTCCCCCAACTATGCAAACCTGTATGTGGGACAATTTGAGGAAGCACACCTTTACAAAACAGAGACACACCCCCTACTTTCTAAAATCCTCCTATGGAAGAGATACATAGATGATGTCTTTGTGCTCTGGGAAGGAAGTCAGCAGCAACGAAATGAATTCCAAACTTTACTAAATGAGAGCTCTGAATACCTCAAATTCACCATGCAGACTGATGAGAGAGAAATAAACTACCTGGACTTATGGATCATCAAAGAGAATGATGCATTACACACAAAGCCCACAGACCACAATACCTTGCTATGTGCGGATAGTATGCAACCTCTTCCTCTCAAGAATGGTCTATAGCCAGTTATGCAGAGTTAAACCAATCTGTGGCCACCAGACAGATTTTGACAGCAATGCTAAAAAAAAAGACAGAAATTCAAAATGCGAGGCTACAAGGACAAAACTCTTGATGCGGCAATGATGAAAATCTCTCCAAAACCAAGAGAGGTTCTTTTAGGTGGTTGTAGAATTTAATGGCTCCTTTCTGGATTTTAATAATTAGCGGGTATCGGCCTAATTCTGCTTTGCATGCATTATTTGGTGTTTTACGTTGTACACAGAGGATATTTTTGCAGAATTCTATATGCAGAGTCTCAATTTGGTGTTTGTCCCATTTGGTCAATTCTTGGTTGGTGAGCGGACCCCAGACCTCACAACCATAAAGGGCAATGGGTTCTATAACTGATTCAAGTATTTTTAGCCAGATCCTAATTGGTCAGTGGTGGGCCGTCAGGGCCTGCAAGGCCTTCTCTGCTGGCCTAAACATCATCAGAATATATATATTTTTTTAAATATATTTTCCCACAAATATGTATTAAATTATTCCCCAGAGTAAGAGTTATACTCTTCATTTCATAGCTTTCCTCTTGGTTGCACTGCTTCCTGCCCCAGGTTGAGATTTTGAGGGCTGGTCTTTATGTTAGATCTTTTATCCAATCATATTCAGCCATCATGTGTTGCCAGGGGTCTAAAATCTGCCCTCAGGCCTTCAGAATCAACAGTGCGGGCGCTTGTAGCTTATAGTGAATGGAAATGAAAATTTAGTGTCAACCAATCAGCTTTGGAGTTGGCTATTGTACGCCTTCTGGCTGGCTCCAGTGTTACACAGGAGTGTTACTCAAGTTTGCAAAGCCAGTGTGGCTCCAAACACCAAATCGATCACTTGCAAATAATAGGCATTCCCAGCAGTACAGTTTGCAGTGCTTCTCGGAGCCAAGGAGCCTGTGAGCCATTGTAACGCTTTTACAACATACAAAAGTGAGCTGGTTATCAAGGGGCAAAGTATTGGTCACATTTTTTTAAATTGAGAGACGAGCTTAAAGTTTTCTTTACTGACTATAATTTTCACTTGTCTGACCGTTTGCATGATGAGTTTCTCACATGACTGGCCTATCTGGGTGATGTTTTTCTTGTCTGAATGATCTGAATCTAGGATGACAGGGACTCTCCGCAACTATATTCAATGTGTGAGACAACATTGAGGCTATGATTAAGAAGTTGGAGCTCTTCTCTGTCTGCAGAGGACAACACACGTCTTTCCATCATTGTATGATTTTTTCTGTGCAAATTAACTCAAGCTTACGGACAATGTCAAATGTGATATAGCGAAGCACCTGAGTGAATTGGGTGTGCAATTACGCAGGTACTTTCCTGAAACGGATGACACAAAAAACTGGATTCGTTATCCTTTTCATGCCCTGCCTCCAGTCCACTTACCGATATCTGAACAAGAGAGCCTCATTGAAATTGCAACAAGCGGTTCTGTGAAAATTTAATTTAATCAAAAGCCACTGCCAGATTTCTGGATTGGGCTGCGCTCAGAGTATCCTGAGTATTCAAATCGTACTGTTAAGACATTGATGCCCTTTGCAACCACGTACCTACAGTACGTGAGAGTGGATTCTCGGCTAGCATGAAAGCTAAATACAGGCACAGACTGTGTGGAATATGATTTAATACAAACTCTCTCCAATACAACCCAACATTGCAGAGGTATGTGCATCCTTTCAAGCACACCCTTCTAGGTAACCTGTGGTGAGTTATTCACAATTTTCGATGAACAAATAAGGTTTTATATGTAAGATGGTTAAATAAAGAGCAAAATGATTGATGATGATTATTATTATTATATTATTATTTGTGCCCTGGTCCTATAAGAGCTCTTTGTCACTTCCCACGAGTCGGGTTGTGACAAAAACTCACACTCATTCTTATGTTTAATAAATGCATTGTATAGTGTGTGTGTGACAGGCTTACAATGATGGTAAAAAACAAATTTTGAGAGTGCGCTGACCCTGGTGCTAGAGGGGGTACGCAGCTGGAGGTTGAATGCTTGAAGGGGTACGGGACTATAAAAAGTTTGGGAACCACTGCTATAGGGCAACGGTGTCTAGATGGAATTTGTATTTGTGGTCCTGGGAACTGGACCTTTTTCTCTCTCATCACCCCTCAAGCTGCCTGCAGGATGGTGTTAAAGTGAATGGTGTAGAGGAGGGAACGAACGGGTCAGACTCCAAACACAGCACCCTAGTGTGTGTGTGTGTGTGTGTGTGTAAGACAAATACAGCCTTTTAAACGGAGGGAGTCAACTGTCATTACTGACTACAACACTCTGGATTGACATATTGGAGCAGACCTGGCTGACTGACTACAACACTCCTCCTGATTCCCCTAGAGCAGACTGGATTGACATACTGCAGCAGACCTGGCTGACTGACTACAACACTCCTCCTGATTCCCCTAGAGCAGACTGGATTGACATACTGGAGCAGACCTGGCTGACTGACTACAACACTCCTCCTGATTCCCCTAGAGCAGACTGGATTGACATACTGCAGCAGACCTGGCTGACTGACTACAACACTCCTCCTGATTCCCCTAGAGCAGACTGGATTGACATACTGCAGCAGACCTGGCTGACTGACTACAACACTCCTCCTGATTCCCCTAGAGCAGACTGGATTGACATACTGCAGCAGACCTGGCTGACTGACTACAACACTCCTCCTGATTCCCCTAGAGCAGACTGGATTGACATACTGCAGCAGACCTGGCTGACTGACTACAACACTCCTCCTGATTCCCCTAGAGCAGACTGGATTGACATACTGCAGCAGACCTGGCTGACTGACTACAACACTCCTCCTGATTCCCCTAGAGCAGACTGGATTGACATACTGGAGCAGACCTGGCTGACTGACTACAACACTCCTCCTGATTCCCCTAGAGCAGACTGGATTGACATATTGGAGCAGACCTGGCTGACTGACTACAACACTCCTCCTGATTCCCCTAGAGCAGACTGGATTGACATACTGCAGCAGACCTGGTTGACTGACTACAACACTCCTCCTGATTCCCCTAGAGCAGACTGGATTGACATACTGCAGCAGACCTGGCTGACTGACTACAACACTCCTCCTGATTCCCCTAGAGCAGACTGGATTGACATACTGCAGCAGACCTGGCTGACTGACTACAACACTCCTCCTGATTCCCCTAGAGCAGACTGGATTGACATACTGCAGCAGACCTGGCTGACTGACTACAACACTCCTCCTGATTCCCCTAGAGCAGACTGGATTGACATACTGCAGCAGACCTGGCTGACTGACTACAACACTCCTCCTGAGTCCCCTAGAGCAGACTGGATTGACATACTGCAGCAGACCTGGCTGACTGACTACAACACTCCTCCTGATTCCCCTAGAGCAGACTGGATTGACATACTGCAGCAGACCTGGCTGACTGACTACAACACTCCTCCTGATTCCCCTAGAGCAGACTGGATTGACATACTGCAGCAGACCTGGCTGACTGACTACAACACTCCTCCTGAGTCCCCTAGAGCAGACTGGATTGACATACTGCAGCAGACCTGGCTGACTGACTACAACACTCCTCCTGATTCCCCTAGAGCAGACTGGATTGACATACTGGAGCAGACCTGGCTGACTGACTACAACACTCCTCCTGAGTCCCCTAGAGCAGACTGGATTGACATACTGGAGCAGACCTGGCTGACTGACTACAACACTCCTCCTGATTCCCCTAGAGCAGACTGGATTGACATACTGCAGCAGACCTGGCTGACTGACTACAACACTCCTCCTGATTCCCCTAGAGCAGACTGGATTGACATACTGGAGCAGACCTGGCTGACTGACTACAACACTCCTCCTGATTCCCCTAGAGCAGACTGGATTGACATACTGCAGCAGACCTGGCTGACTGACTACAACACTCCTCCTGAGTCCCCTAGAGCAGACTGGATTGACATACTGCAGCAGACCTGGCTGACTGACTACAACACTCCTCCTGATTCCCCTAGAGCAGACTGGATTGACATACTGCAGCAGACCTGGCTGACTGACTACAACACTCCTCCTGATTCCCCTAGAGCAGACTGGATTGACATACTGCAGCAGACCTAGTTGTTTGATTGATCTGGGTGATTGTTTAGTGGTGATGTGTACTGGACTTACTGAGACAGCAGCTTGCAAAACGGATTACTGTATGTGTGGCTGTGTGTATGTGGATAGGCCTATAGGACTTTACATGGCCTACGTCTGACTCAGCACAATGCTAGGGTTCTGTCACACCATTCATTTACTCACCTAGACAACACTGATCCTGCCAAGGAGAGGCACAGGGGAGGAGATGGTCACCAATCACAATCTGACTCAAACTGTACAGTACTGCTGAATTCCCAATTCCCCTAGCCTGTACTATTCAAATGGTATTACTGACAAGAGAGCACTAATAGTAACACTCCCTAGGTCTCAACACAATCAGGCTACATTGCACAGTATATGAAACATCCCTAGCCAACACAAAAAACCTGACAGGACGATTGGCACCATCCCACTGGGCAAAAACTGGTTGAATCAACGTTGTTTCCATGTCATTTCAACCAAAAAACTTAAAATGTGATGATGTTGAATCAACGTGGAAAACTGAATGGAAAAAGTCATCAACGTAAGAGAATTTAGTCTTTTATTTACCTAACTGTTAAATCCAATGACAGGGTGACTTTTTTGGTTGATTTCACGTTGATTTCACATTAGTTCACAACTCAACCTAATGTAAATGAAAACAAGGTAAATCGTTCTAGAGTGGTAATCATTTAACAGCTGCTCTAGCAGAGTAATCCTATTGGCCTGGGACCAGTTTTTTTTAAAGTGATCTATCTGTATGTCGGCTATCGGATAGGACTCAATTAATAGATTCGTCCGCTCTATTCATTACATTTCTATGCATTTAATCCTATCCGATAGGCGAAATCCAGATAGATATTTATTTTTTGAACTGGGCCCTGAAGATTAGCTGTATAAACTACAGTGATGTGAAAAATACACTCAATCTCCTCCAGCCTCAGACTGTCAGACATGACTACAGTAAGAGATCTAGATCCTGTCAAGCAGAACATCACTTCAGCATTCCCTGAACAGAATGGTCATGACTACAGATCTAGATTAGAGGTCGACCGATTAATCGAAATGGCCGATTAATTAGGGCCGATTTCAAGTTTTCATAACATTCGGAAATCGGTATTTTTGGACACCAATTTGGCAACAAAAAAAAAATGTACACCTTTATTTAACTAGGCAAGTCAGTTAAGAACACATTCTTATTTTCAATGATGGCCTAAGAACAGTGGGTTAACTGCCTTGTTCAGGGGCAGAACGACAGATTTTTACCTTGTCAGTTTGGGGATTCAATCTTGCAACCTTACGGTTAACTAGTCCAACGCTCTAACCACCTGCCTCACGAGGAGCCTGCCTGTTACGCGAATGCAGTAAGAAGCCAAGGTAAGTTGCTAGCTAGCATTAAACTTATCTTATAAAAACAATCAATCAATCATAATCATTAGTTAACTACACATGGTTGATGATATTACAAGTTTATCTAGCGTGTCCTGCATTGCATATAATCGATGCGGTGCGCATTCGCGAAAAAGGACTGTCGTTGCTCCAACATGTACCTAACCATAAACATTAATGCCTTTCTTAAAATCAATACACACGTATATATTTTTAAACCTGCATATTTAGTTAATATTGCCTGCTAACATGAATTTCTTTTCACTAGGGAAATTGTGTCACTTCTCTTGCAACAGAATCTGGGTATATGCAGCAGTTTGGGGCGCCTGGCTCGTTGCGAACTGTGTGAAGACTATTTCTTCCTAACAAAGACAGCCAACTTCGCCAAACGGGGTATGATTTAACAAAAGCGCATTTGCGAAAAAAGCACAATCGTTGCACGAATGTACCTAACCATAAACATCAATGCCTTTCTTAAAATCAATACACGGAAGTATATATTTTTTAAACCTGCATATTTAGCTAAAAGAAATCCAGGTTAGCAGGCAATATTAACCAGGTGAAATTGTGTCACTTCTCTTGCGTTCATTGCACGCAGAGTCAGGGTATATGCAACAGTTTGGGCCGCCTGGCTCGTTGCAAACTAATTTGCCAGAATTTTACGTAATTATGACATAACATTGAAGGTTGTGCAATGTAACAGGAATATTTAGACTTATGGATGCCACCCGTTAGATAAAATACGGAACGGTTCCGTAATTCACTGAAAGAATAAACGTTTTGTTTTCGAAATGATAGTTTCTGGATTCGACCATATTAATGACCAAAGGCTCGTATTTCTGTGTGTTATTATGTTATAATTAAGTCTATGATTTGATATTTGATAGAGCAGTCTGACTGAGCGATGGTAGGCAGCAGCAGGCTCGTACGCATTCATTCAAACAGCACTTTCGTGCGTTTTGCCAGCAGCTCTTCGCAATGCTTCAAGCATTGAGCTGTTTATGACTTCAAGCCTATCAACTCCCGAGATTAGGCTGGTGTAACCGATGTGAAATGGCTAGCTAGTTAGCGGGGTGCGCGCTAATAGCGTTTCAATCAGTGACGTCACTCGCTCTGAGACTTGGAGTAGTTGTTCCCCTTGCTCTGCAAGGGCCGCGGCTTTTGTGGAGCGATGGGTAACGATGCTTCGAGGGTGGCTGTTGTCGATGTGTTCCTGGTTCGAGCCCAGGTAGGAGAGGGACGGAAGCTATACTGTTACACTGGCAATACTAAAGTGCCTATAAGAACATCCAATAGTCAAAGGTATATGAAATACAAATGGTATAGAGAGAAATAGTCCTATAATTCCTATAATAACTACAACCTAAAACTTCTTACCTGGGAATATTGAAGACTCGTGTTAAAAGGAACCACTAGCTTTCATATGTTCTCATGTTCTGAGCAAGGAACTTAAACGTTAGCTTTTTTACATGGCACATATTGCACTTTCACTTTCTTCTCCAACACTGTTTTTGCATTATTTAAACCAAATTGAACATGTTTCACTATTTATTTGAGGCTAAATTGATTTTATTGATGTATTATATTAAGTTAAAATAAGTGTTCATTCAGTATTGTTGTAATTGTCATTACAAATAAATAAATACATTTAAAAAATAAATAAATAAATAAAATAAAAATCGGCCGATTAATCGGTATCGGCTTTTTTTGGGTCCGCCAATAATCGGTATTGGCGTTGAAAAATAATAATCGGTCGACCTCTAATCTAGATCCTATCAAGCAGAACATCACTTCAGCATCCTCTGAACAGAATGGTCACATAGAAATGTATAGCTTAGAACAGACATGATTATCAGTCAGGTAGAATTGGCAATCATGTTAGTTATATAAAATACATTTCTATCTACCAGTTTTAGAAATATTTTAGTCTCACTGAATAACACACACTAGCTGTTTGCATTCTATAAATTAACAGGAAATTAAAAATAACAAATTCAAGGAGAGAGATGACAGCAGCCACCTTGACGATCAGTTCAACCTCAGGTTATTTTTCTAGGAGAAAATAAAAAAATGCCATTGAGTCAGTGTTGTTGCAATTTACATAATTTATGTTGCTAATCACATAATCAAATTTGTCTCTGGCAACATATCAGTTTAGGATGTGTTTGCTATAACAAGCCATCTGCAATGCAGGCCCAATCGCAATACTGGATGTATTTCTGTCATGGATTATGGTAGCTAGTTCTAGTTCCCACAGAGATCATGGACCGCTGGGCAAAAACTGGTTGAATCAACATTGTTTCCACGTCATTCCAACCCAGTAATTCAAGGTGATGTTGAATCAATGTGGAAAACTGATTGAATTTGAAGTCATCAACATAAGGCAATTTATTCTTTTTTCACCCAACTTTGAACCAATGAATCCAATGGCATGGGGACATTTTCTGTTGATTTCACACGTTAGTTGACAACTCAACCAAATCTGTGCCCAGTGGGTGTGTGCTGCTTTTCAACAAAAATAACTTGGTGGCGGTATGCAACACATACTAAAAGGAGTAAGAAAGCATTGTAACAAAAGGTGTGGGCTCAGAGGAATTGAGTTGGGTCATTTGGTCTTCACATCCCAGTAGTGACTTGATAAGAGCTGGGTGTGACAGTATGCTGTGGTCTCAGCGCTGGATTCCTGGGAGGCCAGAGCTTCCTCATTTGTCAAATTGTGTAAAAGCTCCAGACTTCGGTTAACCCATTGGTATCATCTCATTTTTGAAAGCTGTTTCGAGAGACCATCTCAAACAAAAGACCAACTCACATCGAGAGAGATGTTCACTATTCAAGCCTAAGGTGTGTTGTAGACTTGTGAGAGCTGCACCATAAATCACTGAGGGATAGAGCCTATTTGAGTACCTCTATTTGCAATACACACTCTTAGAAAAAAAAGGTGCTATCTAGAACCTAAAAGGGTTCTTCGAATGTCGCCGTAGGATAACCATTTGAAGAACCCTTTTTGGTTCCAGGTAGAACCCTTTCAACAGAGGGCTCTACATGGAACAGCCAAAGATCCCTTTTGGAACCCTTTTGTCTAAGACTGCAGTTTAGTGAAAGTCATTCCCACAAGCACTTTCCCATTGGACTAATAAGTCTACGGCCATTCCCTGTAGTTCTTTAACTACGGACCGCCCTTCTTCTTGAGAAGAACACTATTGACGGATGGTTCTATATTCTTAGTAAAGACTAACTGACAGAGTATAAAAAGGTTTCGCTTCCAGATCTTGCCTTGCTTGTATTGTTTTACACTTGACAGCCTTGTTGTCTCAATACACACATTCACTTATACATAACTGTTTTGAATAAATCACTGTTGATGGGCTTTCCAGGCATTTCTTTCCCCCCAGAAGACACAAATCAACTCCCCATCCACTCGGCATTGAATCGCTGCTGGCTGATTTACACAGCAGATCTCCAAACCTATGTTAAAACAACAACATTTGACAAGGTATTCGATAGCAAGGTATTCGATAGCGCTAGCCTTTGCTCAGAGTACCCTGCCAAGGTTAATATTGAAAAAGGGATCCATAATGAATAGTGCCTGTCATTGATCTGGGTACTGCCTGATACGTGCTGTTTAAAAAGCCTTCTGGAAAGTCAGGTAGAGTACAGTAGGTATCCCGAGTGGCGCAGCGGTCTAAGGCACTGCATCTCAGAGCGAGAGGTGTCACTACAGACCCTGGTTTGATTCCAGGCTGTATCACATCCGGCCGTGATTGGGAGTCCCATAGGGCGGTGCACAATTGGCCCAGTGTTGTCCCAAG
Organism: Salvelinus namaycush; assembly: GCF_016432855.1. Classification (NCBI taxonomy): domain Eukaryota; kingdom Metazoa; phylum Chordata; class Actinopteri; order Salmoniformes; family Salmonidae; genus Salvelinus; species Salvelinus namaycush. Next base: position 69,121,810 of record NC_052311.1, on the reverse strand, counting down.
TTAGGGTTTGGCAGGGGTAGGCCGTCATTGTGAATAAGAATTTGGTGTTAACTGACTTGCCTAGTTAAATAAAGGTTAAATAATCAAATTAAAAAGGTATGCATGTTCATGTTTATCAAGCTCAGTAGGCCTCTTTTCCCCACTGAGGGCCTATCTTCACAATACAGTGAGACAGAGAAATAACTACAAACATATGGCAAATATGGCAAAAGTGTAAATTTGGGTTTTTACACAATAACATGACAAGTCAGGTTAATGCAAATTCCATCGATGAATCCACATAGATAAGTTGAGCATTTGAAGACCTGAGGTTCCTGAGGCAAACTGAGACTGCAAGGTTAGCCTGATCCTTCATCTACATATTATCAATCTGGATCTGTAATTACATACAATGGCAGTGATCATCTCAAATCTAATTGAACGGAAGGCTTGTCTATGCCTGAGATTGGAATTTGTTCAAAACATTGTGACGCAATACATAACAGCTGGATCGCCCTCTGGAGGGGCTGTGTCGACATCAAAAGGTACATTTTCTACACAACAAAATCTCGGCTTACATTTGTCGACAATCTCTGCCTTCATTGATTTGACTACTGATTTGCCTTCATTGATTTGACTACAGCTGATTTGACTACAGTTGATTGGACTACAGTTGATTTGACTATTGTTGTCAGGACATGGAGGTGAAAGAAACCCAGGTCTTTGACTGTGTGGTTTCATTCACATGGTTTTGCCTACTCCACCAGGACCACATCTATAGGGTTAGTTAGTGTATGGCACATATTGCACTGTGTGTACTCGTATCATCATGGGCAGAAGCATAGACATCTATTCTCATACCCACATTATAACTGCTGATATTTCTGGTTATTACAAGCCATTAGATGTGACGAGATGACTCATATCAGAAGACTAGCCCTGAAGCAGCACATTCTCTGAGGTACACCTCGGTGTCCTGGAATTTATCAGGTAACATTGACAAACAAGGTAGGCTATGGGTTCTTCTGAGGGTTGAACAATCAGTACAACATTCTGTACGGGTCTCCTGCTCTCTATACCCCTGTATGATTCCTCTACAAAAGAATCCCTGAGGTCACTAATAACATGATGTTCATGCAACAAACAACGTTTACCTGTCTGTGACGTTTCACATGCAACTGCATGCACGGCCATGACATGAGAAACGTCCTGCCCTTATCTCAGGCACACTGACTCACTCTTCCTGCCCTTATCTCAGGCACACTGACTCACTCTTCCTGCCCTTATCTCAGGCACACTGACTCACTCTTCCTGAGACAGACACACGTTCAGTTCTCAGCCAAACAAGCCTACCACTACTTCTCAAAAACTGTCAGTTGTATTATGGATATAAATATAGCACACGTACCTCCATTTCCACAGCCCAGGATATTCCAGAACTGCATATTTGTAGGCTATTTACATGTAAGAGTATTTCCAACTGGTGCAAATCACTTCTGTCAGTGCTACTGAGCTGATAACCTGACACCCTCTTACCAACACACCTGGCCCCTCCTCCTACTGGCTTCCAAACTCCTCCCTTTACACACTAGCTTTAACTTGTTACAGCAGCAGGCATGGCGGCAACAATGATACTGATCGTGGAAACAAACAAAACAATAGATGATTCAGGCATGCAGATCAAATAATGCTGCTTGCCTGCAAACATACGCAGAGTCAACAAATCAATGCAACTCATTGTAAAAAAAACAATAATCATTACAGTTTATGAGCAGGCTCTCCTGTTTGCACTGTAGCAGTAACTGAAGAAAGTTCAATATCTGTGAACCTCAACACAATTATGGTTATTATACATGTTTTGTTACATCGTAATATAGTTGTTGCCTTGTAATTGCCTATGGAGTTTAGCAGTTTTTTGTTATTAGACACGTGGAATAAGGAACAGTCTATCTTCGACTTGTGTAATTACATCAGCGTGTCAAATACAGAGGATACAGGGTCTCCGCTAATCTTCCCCTATTCCCCTGCAAGTAGCGTTATACCTTACTCAGGTCATTTAAACAACGGCATGCAGAATGGCTGGGGCTGAGCCGGCTACAGAACTATATCATGCAATGACATACAATGTAGCGAGCTCACCAAACAACCATGAGAGTTGTTACAATTTGTAACATTGTAACAATATTGTAATCACTTTTTTGTTTTAAACTAGCAACATTGTATAATTTCCCTAATGTTGCCACTCGAAATGTAGCCACTCGCTGCACACTATTTGAATAAGACATTCTGTGTTCGCTGAACCTTGCACCTAGGCGTGAGAGATTCGGACACTGCACCACTGTTTGCAGAAACATGCATATTCATGTACATAAAGGATATAGTCCCCTTTTCGCCATCAAATGAAACCGTATTTTCTCCACCAAAAACGCAAATTAAAGTAGGCTAACTGAAAGCTCCGACTCTCACTGCAACCCATTGTCAATGACTGGGGTCTTACTATGCTAACTGGCTAATGTTAAAGTTATTTAATATCCTCCACATCATTCAAAAATGTATAAGGCCACGTTATACTCACGTATATCTTTACTATCGAAGATCCACCTCAACTATTTCCGTTAACCGGTCTCCTATCCTGCAAATATGTGTTACAATCCCGTATTAACCGTATAGCTGTGTGTGGTTCCCCCTCCGTTTCGGTTTCTCCACAACACCGTGCTCTAGCGCCCTACTCTCGGTAACCACTGACACAGCAGCACTGCATCCTAAATAGTTCCAATATGGCTGACGTGTAGTGACCATGTAGTGACCATACCCAGTAGAAACGGCCGGAGAGTTCAGTGGACTCACTGACCATCTCAGCTGGCAAAACGCAAATTCATAACTTGTTATACTTGTAAATAGCTTTTCACATGACAATTACATCAATGAGAATGTCAGTACTTCACAAAACCTTATTTTCTTATACTAAAGTGACTAATACACTCCTCATAAATGTTTCATAAAATGTCAACATTGATATTACAAATAGCTAAATTCATTAGAAATAATATTATTTTGCGATGCAAAAAAATGCATTGACAACTGAGTTCTCTGTGGTTAAATAGACTCACATTTACATGTCATTCACACCCACCCACAGACACAGCAAGAGAACTCTGTGTTTCCATTGTCCAACAGACACATCCCAAAACATTCCTTTCATTAGCTTCCCTGCATAATACTACAACACACAGCAAGCCAGGCCCATAGCAGAGACCCAGTCGGCATACTAAATGGCACCCTATTCCCTAAATAGTGCAGTAATTTTGCCCATAGCCTTACAGGCCCTGATCAAAAGTAGTGCACTTTATAGGGAATAGGGTGCAATTTGGGACGTAACCCCAGGGTGCATAATTGTTATATATATATATATATATTTTTTTTTTAATGTAACCTTTATTTAAACTAGGCAAGTCAGTTAAGAAAAAAATATTTACAACGATGGCCTACACCTGTCAAACCCGGACGATACTGGGCCATTGTGCGCCGCCTTATGGGACTCTGAATCATGGCCGGTTGTGATACAGCCTGGAATCGAACCAGGGTGTCTGTAGTGACACCTCTAGCACTGAAATTAGTGCCTTAGACCACTGCACCACTCGAGAGCCCATTATAGCAGCCTTCCACCACCCTCGGCCAGACCACTGAATCCCTGCCCACAACGTTGACGGGAAGATGAGGATCGCAATGCCTGCCATAGTAAGATACAAAATCACTGATCTGTTCACTGTTCACACCCAAAGCAACCTCGCTCTGAAGGGCTAACTAAGACTTATTCACAGAAAAACTAACCCTCAATGCCCATAGGATGGGGTGAAGCACAAGCTAACTGTTCAGCAGATGATTTTAGATGACAATGGTTTGTATTCAAGACCTATTTCAGCCTTCTCTGTAAATGAAAGGCTGACTTGCATGAATGAGCATAGGAATAAAAAATAATAACTGTACAATCATTTTTTTATTGTATGTGACAGCTAAGACATGGGTGAGGCAGAAATATGAATCTGAAAGAAGACATGTAGTGTATCCAGAATATTGTTAGTGAAATAAATCAAAACTTTGTGAAACAGTCAGAGAAACGCTATTACATCATCATCATCCAGTATATAAAGGCAGACCCCAACTTAAAGAGAACAGAGGATGACAGGGTTCTTCATGATCATGTCATTCCCTGAGCCTCACTGTCCACGTCCCTAATGGCACCCTATTCTCTATAGGGCCCTGGTCAAAAGTAGTGTACTATATAGGGAATAGCAGGGTCCTCACCAGGATTTTCGAACAAGGTGGTGCTGCTGAGTACGGTGGGGTTGGGGGGCAGACCACAAGGTGGAGCAGCGTGGTGGGGTTGGGAGGCAGAACACAAGGTGGAGCAGCGTGGTGGGGTTGGGGGGCAGACCACAAGGTGGAGCAGCGTGGTGGGGTTGGGAGGCAGAACACAAGGTGGAGCAGCGTGGTGGGGTTGGGGGGCAGACCACAAGGTGGAGTGGTGGGGTTGGGGGGCAGACCACAAGGTGGAGCAGCATGGTGGGGTTGGGAGGCAGAACACAAGGTGGAGCAGCGTGGTGGGGTTGGGGGGCAGACCACAAGGTGGAGCAGCATGGTGGGGTTGGGGGGCAGACCACAAGGTGGAGCAGCGTGGTGGGGTTGGGGGGCAGACCACAAGGTGGAGCAGCATGGTGGGGTTGGGGGGCAGACCACAAGGTGGAGCAGCGTGGTGGGGTTGGGGGGCAGAGGCAGACCACAAGGTGGAGCAGCGTGGTGGGTGGGGGGGGGGGGGGGGGGCAGACCACAAGGTGGAGCAGCATGGTGGGGTTGGGAGGCAGAACACAAGGTGGAGCAGCGTGGTGGGGTTGGGGGACAGACCACAAGGTGGAGCAGCGTGGTGGGGTTGGGAGGCAGAACACAAGGTGGAGCAGCGTGGTGGGGTTGGGGGACAGACCACAAGGTGGAGCAGCGTGGTGGGGTTGGGGGGCAGAGGCAGACCACAAGGTGGAGCAGCATGGTGGGGTTGGGAGGCAGAGCACAAGGTGGAGCAGCGTGGTGGGGTTGGGGGACAGACCACAAGGTGGAGCAGCGTGGTGGGGTTGGGGGGCAGAACACAAGGTGGAGCAGCGTGGTGGGGTTGGGGGGCAGAGGCAGACCACAAGGTGGAGCAGCGTGGTGGGGGGGGGGGGGGGGGGCAGACCACAAGGTGGAGCAGCATGGTGGGGTTGGGAGGCAGAACACAAGGTGGAGCAGCGTGGTGGGGTTGGGGGGCAGACCACAAGGTGGAGTGGTGGGGTTGGGGGGCAGAACACAAGGTGGAGCAGCGTGGTGGGGTTGGGGGACAGACCACAAGGTGGAGCAGCGTGGTGGGGTTGGGAGGCAGAACACAAGGTGGAGCAGCGTGGTGGGGTTGGGGGACAGACCACAAGGTGGAGCAGCGTGGTGGGGTTGGGGGGCAGAACACAAGGTGGAGCAGCGTGGTGGGGTTGGGGGACAGACCACAAGGTGGAGCAGCGTGGTGGGGTTGGGGGGCAGAGGCAGACCACAAGGTGGAGCAGCATGGTGGGGTTGGGAGGCAGAGCACAAGGTGGAGCAGCGTGGTGGGGTTGGGGGACAGACCACAAGGTGGAGCAGCGTGGTGGGGTTGGGGGACAGAACACAAGGTGGAGCAGCGTGGTGGGGTTGGGGGGCAGAGGCAGACCACAAGGTGGAGCAGCGTGGTGGGGGGGGGGGGGGGGGGGGGCAGACAGACCACAAGGTGGAGCAGCATGGTGGGGTTGGGAGGCAGAACACAAGGTGGAGCAGCGTGGTGGGGTTGGGGGGCAGACCACAAGGTGGAGCAGCGTGGTGGGGTTGGGGGGCAGACCACAAGGTGGAGCAGCATGGTGGGGTTGGGACACAGAGGTGGAATGATGTGAAAAAGAAAAAATGGCCAACCTTGAGTCTTTAATCCAGGAAAAGCACATTTTAGAACAAAGCTTTGAAAAAACATTTAGAAGCTCACCGTCTCTCTGAGGTGTTCAGGGAAAATAAGAACAATTTATAGTCTATAGCATGGATTTTCAACTCTGACCCCACGAGGTCCAGATCCTGCTGCTTTTCTGTTCTACCTGCTAATTCATTATAACCACCTGGTGTCCCTGGTCTAAATCAGTCCCTGATTAGAGGGGAACAATGAAACAAAGCAGTGGAACTGGCTTCCAGGTCCAGAGTTGAGTTTGAGGGGTTTATAGCCTCTTCAGACCTGTAGGACTCCTCAGGGTCTGCAGGGCTCTTCCTCTAACCTGGTCCCACATCTATTTCTGCTGTTTAGGAAACTCCGGTCATTGTTGTGCCAAACATTTTATTCACTTAAGAGTTGGCAAAACCACACAAACAGATACTGGACCAGGCTACTCGTCCTCTACTCAACCTTCCAAATGGCGATTTTGCCATCCTGGCAGGCGGAGCCGCTGAGTACATAGCGGCCCTCTGCAGAGCACAGTGCCTGGACACTGTCTGTGTGGGCCATCAGCTCTTTCTCTACACTGTGGCTCTCTGTGTCCACTATGTAGATCTTCCCACTCACCCTGCATTGATCAGGGCTCGGCCCGCTGCAGCCAATCCAGATCTGGACGAGGGAGGGGGAGGAGACAAACAATGAAGAGAAGCTTGTTGAGGATTTGCAGTTGTACTGTGACATTTACTATCGAAATAGAAATCAGCGTTCGCTCTGGACACTCTGATCGTTACTATGAGAAAGAAGATAAAATAATGATGGGAGGGTGGAATGTATGGTATCATTTCTAAGTACTGTACTATTTTAACTGCTACTTTACAAGCTTTTGTAGAAATTGCAACACCTGAGAAAGAGTGTTGTTGACAGAATCTTATGAATGTGTTTTGTATGTGTTAATAGTAACGTGTTAAAGAGGTTATTATGTTGGTACCCTTCCAATAAAGTGTTACCAGCAAAACATGCAAAGAACAGCATGGGTGAACATCCAACTGAGACCATTATTTTCTCACCTGATTCTTAACCTTGATCATACAGTTGACCCCTGTACAGTTCTGCAGCTGCACCCTCAGGAAAGGCTTGGTCAGGTCTTTACAGTGCCAGAGACAGAGCTCGTCAGAATCAGAACAGCTCGTCCACAACTGGCCCCTCTGAAAGAAACACACAGTGGACTGGTTTAGCCATCAGCTCATGACACCCATGACAAGCAAACTGACTGTTGGAAGGCTGCAAAAATACATAGTGTCTGGCTTGATTATTGAGGCCACTTGGAGACCATGGTGAAGGCCTAGCATGAGATAAAGATCTTGGTTCAGTGAAATCTCCAAGGTGAAGGCCTAGCATGAGATAACGATCTTGGTTCAGTGAAATCTCCAAGGTGAAGGCCTAGCATGAGATAAAGATCTTGGTTCAGTGAAATCTCCAAGGTGAAGGCCTAGCATGAGATATAGATCTTGGTTCAGTGAAATCTCCAAGGTGAAGGCCTAGCATGAGATAAAGATCTTGGTTCAGTGAAATCTCCAAGATGAAGGGAACATGGGCCTACTACCTCTACGAAGAGGATGAGGCTGCTGAACTCAGTGGGCATGCTCCGTAGATCCTCAGGAAGTGTCATCTTACGATGTGGGGTTCCGTCCTTCCTCAGTTCAACGATGCCGTCTCTGGCACCTAGTCAACATTACAACAGATGGGAACAAAACAAACAAAAGTTTCTGTCCAGATGCTTGCTGTTGTTAGCATGTTATCTTGTGGTCAGTTGACACACTTTGTTAATTGATCATTGGCAGGGTATACAATATATAGGATTATATAAAGAATATAATAATAATAATATAGAGTTAAAGTACAACTATGACTGAGTGGGTTGACTTACAGCACCACAGTGTTCCATTGAAGAGCTGAATGGACATAAGCCAATCACAGGCCAGTTGAAACTGCTTTTTCACTTTTAGCGTTGAGAGGTCCCACAGAATGACTGTTCCATCGGCACTACAGGAGTATGTCTGGCTGGGAGGGAGGAGAGGGACAGTTGGATTAAAACAAGCACCATGTAGAAGCCTGATTGTGGTCTAACTACTGATGATTCACTGAGGGCAAAGTAAAGTGTAGTTTAAGTACACTGCTGCCATCTGCTGGTTGGAAATAGACATCAGAACACTGAACACTCCATGTTCTAAGAGCCTTGCAAAATTATACTGGGGCGAGGACAGTTAGAACTACTTTCTGCAATAGGTGCATTGGTCATTTGAACAGGCAGTTCTAACACATTATCCTTCCCTCAATATAGAATCCTGAGCATCACACACGGGTTAACACTTTGTGAGGGTGAAGTGACTGTAGCATGAAAGAGTGCCCTACAGTATATAGGGAATAGGGTGCCCTGTGGGACACAGACATACGGAACTATATGTGTAACATTTTACCTCATCTTGTCACTCTCCTCCAGGGCAAAGTCCATAACCTCATGCCTGTGCTCTGTCAGCTGCTTATTGCAGGACATGCTGCGAGTATCAATTATGTAAATGATAGAATCCTGGGAGCCAATCCATACTTGATCCTGGTCCAATCCCAGCATGCAGTTCTGTGCACATAATAAAGCCACGTATTCAGCACATAAATTGCATCCCAAATGGCACCTATTCCCTATATAGTGCACTACTTTCGACCAAGGCACATAGGACTCTCGTCAAAAGAAGTGCACTATATAGGGAATAGGGTGCTATTTTGGACGCAAACATATCCAGGTTTAATCCACTGTCATGTGAATGGTAGGCACTCCTGTTCATGCCTCATGAGACCACAGAAAGGAGGAAACACTATCAACAGAAGAAAACGAGAGAGAGGGAGAGAGTGAAAGAGCTAGAGAGGGAGAGAGAGAAAACAAGTGAAACAGAACTAGAGGGGGGAGAGAGAGAGGTAGAGAAAGAGAGAGATGGAGAGGGAGAGAGAGAACAAGTGAAACAGAGAGCTAGAGGGAGAGAAAGAGATCACTGTGTACTTAATTCAATATAACAATTTCTTTTCAAAGGATATCTGTAAGCAATTTCACAGAAACAAAGGACATGTTCCAATATCCACACTAGCATATAACCCTTAGAATGCATGGCCAAATCCAATGCTTCTCTCTAAGTGTTCTGCTACACTAATGTGGATATTGGAACAGAGCCTAGTAGGAAGGCTCAAGCGATAGTCCAGGGAGAGCGCAGGGGAAATGGTATGTGTCTGCTTGCAGACATCATACCAGTTGGGAGGATCCCACTTGAACACAGTTCTGCTGCATGGACCAGCTGGCTGCATCAAACACAACCACCCTGCCACCACTGAGGGCACACCACAGCTTGGGGTTCCCATCTCCGTCTGCCTCCGAGTAACTCAACTGGCCTGGATAAACAGAGAGAGAGAGAGAGACTGTGGTCAGTCACAGCAATTCAGCTTTTAGCTGCAAATGTCTACATCAAAATCAAATACACTAAAACTTAAATGTACAATCCATGGGTCAGCCAGTCAATGGATACTCCCACAGGCATATAGATTATATGTATACGGTATATACTGTAGCTCTGCATTACAACATAGAATATGTTGGGGTTTTTCAGTGCCTTTGAGATCATACTATTATTTTTTTTGGCAACTTTTACTTCACTACAGAAAGAAAATAATGTACATACATTTTTCCCTGGACACCCAAAAGTACTCGTTACATTTTGACAGGAAAATGGTCCAATTGAAACACTTATCAAGAGAACATCCCTGGTCATCCCTACTGCCTCTGATCTGGTGGACTGACTAAACAGAGAACATCCCTGGTCATCCCTACTGCCTCTGATCTGGTGGACTGACTAAACAGAGAACATCCCTGGTCATCCCTACTGCCTCTGATCTGGTGGACTGACTAAACAGAGAACATCCCTGGTCATCCCTACTGCCTCTGATCTGGTGGACTGACTAAACAGAGAACATCCCTGGTCATCCCTACTGCCTCTGATCTGGTGGACTGACTAAACACAAATGCTTCATTTGTAAATTATGTCTTGGAGTGTTGGAGTGTGCCCCTGGCTATCCGTCAATAAAAATAAAACAATTAAAATTAGGCCGTCTGGTTTACTATAAGGAATTTGAAATGATTTATACTTTTACTTTTGATACTTAAGTATTTTTAAAACCAAATACTTCTAGACTTTTTCTAAAGTAGTATTTTACTGGGTGACTTTTACTTTTACTTCTGTCATTTTCTATTAAGGTATCTTTACATTTACTCAAGTATGACACTAATACTTTTTACACAACATGATGTGGCTGGGGGTTATAGTGTTTCTTTCACATGACCCATCAATTTAGACAAGTGTGTCTGGGTAAGAGTAATCTAATATCTATTAAGTATTTTTACTTGGACACTTTGTTTACCTGGAATGTTTCCTTATTGTAGGCTACTACCACTTTTAGTCTTAATCTTTACTACAGTACTCAGTGTTGATCACATGACCTCACATGTGAATCCTTAAAGAGATGGGTGGGGCTGGCTTAAGAGTGTGTGAACAATGCTGAATGGGTGTAGACAAAGGAGTGTTCTCCAGTAGGTACCAAAACATTCAATGTCCTTTTTCTCAAAAGTGAGTTTACAAGTTTATCAACTTTCAAAGCAGAATTACTTTCCCATTGTTCCTCAAAAATGCAGTGTATGATATACCATTTTGTAGCTCTGAGCCTCTACGTTTAACCAATGTAAAAAAATAAAAAATATGAAAATGTTGAGCCGGTCAGTGACATATTAAGTTTTGTTGACTCACACTGTACAGTACAACAAGTTCATAAGTTACCACACCTGACAAGTGTGAAGAAATTACTTGTTAGGACATGCGCCTTGCAGGACATGCGCCTTGCAGGCGCATGTCCTAACATGTTCTGTAAGGTGCATGTCCTAACATGTCCTGTAAGGTGCATGTCCTAACATGTCCTGCAAGGCGCATGTCCTAACATGTCCTGCAAGGCGCATGTCCTAACATGTCCTGCAAGGCGCATGTCCTGCAAGGTGCATGTCCTGCAAGGCGCATGTCCTAACATGTCCTGCAAGGCGCATGTCCTAACATGTCCTGCAAGGCGCATGTCCTAACATGCGCCTTGCAGGACATGCGCCTTGCAGGACATGTTAGGACATGCGCCTTGCAGGACATGTTAGGACATGCGCCTTGCAGGACATGTTAGGACATGCGCCTTGCAGGACATGCGCCTTGCAGGACATGCGCCTTGCAGGACATGCGCCTTGCAGGACATGCGCCTTGCAGGACATGCGCCTTGCAGGACATGTTAGGACATGCGCCTTGCAGGACATGTTATGCGAGTTATGCGCCTTGCAGGACATGTTATGCGAGTTATGCGCCTTGCAGGACATGTTATGCGAGTTATGCGCCTTGCAGGACATGTTATGCGAGTTATGCGCCTTGCAGGACATGTTAGGACATGCGCCTTGCAGGACATGTTAGGGACATGCGCCTTGCAGGACATGTTAGGGACATGCGCCTTGCAGGACATGTTAGGGACATGCGCCTTGCAGGACATGTTAGGGACATGCGCCTTGCAGGACATGTTAGGGACATGCGCCTTGCAGGACATGTTAGGGACATGCGCCTTGCAGGACATGTTAGGGACATGCGCCTTGCAGGACATGTTAGGGACATGCGCCTTGCAGGACATGTTAGGGACATGCGCCTTGCAGGACATGTTAGGGACATGCGCCTTGCAGGACATGTTAGGGACATGCGCCTTGCAGGACATGTTAGGGACATGCGCCTTGCAGGACATGTTAGGGACATGCGCCTTGCAGGACATGTTAGGGACATGCGCCTTGCAGGACATGTTAGGGACATGCGCCTTGCAGGACATGTTAGGGACATGCGCCTTGCAGGACATGTTAGGGACATGCGCCTTGCAGGACATGTTAGGGACATGCGCCTTGCAGGACATGTTAGGGACATGCGCCTTGCAGGACATGTTAGGGACATGCGCCTTGCAGGACATGTTAGGGACATGCGCCTTGCAGGACATGTTAGGGACATGCGCCTTGCAGGACATGTTAGGGACATGCGCCTTGCAGGACATGTTAGGGACATGCGCCTTGCAGGACATGTTAGGGACATGCGCCTTGCAGGACATGTTAGGGACATGCGCCTTGCAGGACATGTTAGGGACATGCGCCTTGCAGGACATGTTAGGGACATGCGCCTTGCAGGACATGTTAGGGACATGCGCCTTGCAGGACATGTTAGGGACATGCGCCTTGCAGGACATGTTAGGGACATGCGCCTTGCAGGACATGTTAGGGACATGCGCCTTGCAGGACATGTTAGGGACATGCGCCTTGCAGGACATGTTAGGGACATGCGCCTTGCAGGACATGTTAGGGACATGCGCCTTGCAGGACATGTTAGGGACATGCGCCTTGCAGGACATGTTAGGGACATGCGCCTTGCAGGACATGTTAGGGACATGCGCCTTGCAGGACATGTTAGGGACATGCGCCTTGCAGGACATGTTAGGGACATGCGCCTTGCAGGACATGTTAGGGACATGCGCCTTGCAGGACATGTTAGGGACATGCGCCTTGCAGGACATGTTAGGGACATGCGCCTTGCAGGACATGTTAGGGACATGCGCCTTGCAGGACATGTTAGGGACATGCGCCTTGCAGGACATGTTAGGGACATGCGCCTTGCAGGACATGTTAGGGACATGCGCCTTGCAGGACATGTTAGGGACATGCGCCTTGCAGGACATGTTAGGGACATGCGCCTTGCAGGACATGTTAGGGACATGCGCCTTGCAGGACATGTTAGGGACATGCGCCTTGCAGGACATGTTAGGGACATGCGCCTTGCAGGACATGTTAGGGACATGCGCCTTGCAGGACATGTTAGGGACATGCGCCTTGCAGGACATGTTAGGGACATGCGCCTTGCAGGACATGTTAGGGACATGCGCCTTGCAGGACATGTTAGGGACATGCGCCTTGCAGGACATGTTAGGGACATGCGCCTTGCAGGACATGTTAGGGACATGCGCCTTGCAGGACATGTTAGGGACATGCGCCTTGCAGGACATGTTAGGGACATGCGCCTTGCAGGACATGTTAGGGACATGCGCCTTGCAGGACATGTTAGGGACATGCGCCTTGCAGGACATGTTAGGGACATGCGCCTTGCAGGACATGTTAGGGACATGCGCCTTGCAGGACATGTTAGGGACATGCGCCTTGCAGGACATGTTAGGGACATGCGCCTTGCAGGACATGTTAGGGACATGCGCCTTGCAGGACATGTTAGGGACATGCGCCTTGCAGGACATGTTAGGGACATGCGCCTTGCAGGACATGTTAGGGACATGCGCCTTGCAGGACATGTTAGGGACATGCGCCTTGCAGGACATGTTAGGGACATGCGCCTTGCAGGACATGTTAGGGACATGCGCCTTGCAGGACATGTTAGGGACATGCGCCTTGCAGGACATGTTAGGGACATGCGCCTTGCAGGACATGTTAGGGACATGCGCCTTGCAGGACATGTTAGGGACATGCGCCTTGCAGGACATGTTAGGGACATGCGCCTTGCAGGACATGTTAGGGGACATGCGCCTTGCAGGACATGTTAGGGACATGCGCCTTGCAGGACATGTTAGGGACATGCGCCTTGCAGGACATGTTAGGGACATGCGCCTTGCAGGACATGTTAGGGACATGCGCCTTGCAGGACATGTTAGGGACATGCGCCTTGCAGGACATGTTAGGGACATGCGCCTTGCAGGACATGTTAGGGACATGCGCCTTGCAGGACATGTTAGGGACATGCGCCTTGCAGGACATGTTAGGGACATGCGCCTTGCAGGACATGTTAGGGACATGCGCCTTGCAGGACATGTTAGGGACATGCGCCTTGCAGGACATGTTAGGGACATGCGCCTTGCAGGACATGTTAGGGACATGCGCCTTGCAGGACATGTTAGGGACATGCGCCTTGCAGGACATGTTAGGGACATGCGCCTTGCAGGACATGTTAGGGACATGCGCCTTGCAGGACATGTTAGGGACATGCGCCTTGCAGGACATGTTAGGGACATGCGCCTTGCAGGACATGTTAGGGACATGCGCCTTGCAGGACATGTTAGGGACATGCGCCTTGCAGGACATGTTAGGGACATGCGCCTTGCAGGACATGTTAGGGACATGCGCCTTGCAGGACATGTTAGGGACATGCGCCTTGCAGGACATGTTAGGAACATGCGCCTTGCAGGACATGTTAGGAACATGCGCCTTGCAGGACATGTTAGGAACATGCGCCTTGCAGGACATGTTAGGAACATGCGCCTTGCAGGACATGTTAGGAACATGCGCCTTGCAGGACATGTTAGGAACATGCGCCTTGCAGGACATGTTAGGAACATGCGCCTTGCAGGACATGTTAGGAACATGCGCCTTACAGGACATGTTAGGAACATGCGCCTTACAGGACATGTTAGGAACATGCGCCTTACAGGACATGTTAGGAACATGCGCCTTACAGGACATGTTAGGAACATGCGCCTTACAGGACATGTTAGGAACATGCGCCTTACAGGACATGTTAGGAACATGCGCCTTACAGGACATGTTAGGAACATGCGCCTTACAGGACATGTTAGGAACATGCGCCTTACAGGACATGTTAGGAACATGCGCCTTACAGGACATGTTAGGAACATGCGCCTTACAGGACATGTTAGGAACATGCGCCTTACAGGACATGTTAGGAACATGCGCCTTACAGGACATGTTAGGAACATGCGCCTTACAGGACATGTTAGGAACATGCGCCTTACAGGACATGTTAGGAACATGCGCCTTACAGGACATGTTAGGAACATGCGCCTTACAGGACATGTTAGGACATGCGCCTTACAGGACATGTTAGGACATGCGCCTTACAGGACATGTTAGGACATGCACCTTACAGGACATGTTATGACATGCACCTTACAGAACATGTTAGGACATGCACTTAACTGGACATGCACTTAACTGGCATGTAAACAGCTTCTATCTTACAGGCAGATACATCAGAGTGAAGATAAGAGACTGAAACTATGATAGAAACTCAGCTGTCTGTATCCCCTCACCTGGTGTGTAGAGTAATAGAAACTCAGCTGTCTGTATTCCCTCACCTGGTGTGTAGGGTAATAGAAACTCAGCTGTCTGTATCCCCTCACCTGGTGTGTAGGGTAATAGAAACTCAGCTGTCTGTTTCCCCTCACCTGGTGTGTAGAGTAATAGAAACTCAGCTGTCTGTTTCCCCTCACCTGGTGTGTAGAGTAATAGAAACTCAGCTGTCTGTATCCCCTCACCTGGTGTGTAGAGTAATAGAAACTCAGCTGTCTGTTTCCCCTCACCTGGTGTGTAGAGTAATAGAAACTCAGCTGTCTGTATCCCCTCACCTGGTGTGTAGAGTAATAGAAACTCAGCTGTCTGTTTCCCCTCACCTGGTGTGTAGAGTAATAGAAACTCAGCTGTCTGTATCCCCTCACCTGGTGTGTAGAGTAATAGAAACTCAGCTGTCTGTATCCCCTCACCTGGTGTGTAGAGTAATAGAAACTCAGCTGTCTGTATCCCCTCACCTGATGTGTAGAGTAATAGAAACTCAGCTGTCTGTATTCCCTCACCTGGTGTGTAGAGTAATAGAAACTCAGCTGTCTGTTTCCCCTCACCTGGTGTGTAGATTAATATAAACTCAGCTGTCTGTTTCCCCTCACCTGGTGTGTAGAGTAATATAAACTCAGCTGTCTGTATTCCCTCACCTGGTGTGTAGAGTAAGACGTGTACAGTCTGTATTCCCTCACCTGGTGTGTAGAGTAAGACGTGTACAGTCTGTATTCCCTCACCTGGTGTGTAGAGTAAGACGTGTACAGTCTGTATTCCCTCACCTGGTGTGTAGAGTAAGACGTGTACAGTCTGTATCCCCTCACCTGGTGTGTAGAGTAAGACGTGTACAGTCTGTATCCCCTCACCTGGTGTGTAGAGTAACACGTGTACAGTCTGTATTCCCTCACCTGGTGTGTAGAGTAAGACGTGTACAGTCTGTATCCCCTCACCTGGTGTGTAGAGTAAGACGTGTACAGTCTGTATCCCCTCACCTGGTGTGTAGAGTAACACGTGTACAGTCTGTATTCCCTCACCTGGTGTGTAGAGTAAGACGTGTACAGTCTGTAACCCCTCACCTGGTGTGTAGAGTAAGACGTGTACAGTCTGTATCCCCTCACCTGGTGTGTAGAGTAAGACGTGTACAGTCTGTATCCCCTCACCTGGTGTGTAGAGTAAGACGTGTACAGTCTGTATCCCCTCACCTGGTGTGTAGAGTAACACGTGTACAGTCTGTATCCCCTCACCTGGTGTGTAGAGTAAGACGTGTACAGTCTGTATTCCCTCACCTGGTGTGTAGAGTAAGACGTGTACAGTCTGTGGAGCTGGGAGGTCTAGTGATGGATTGATCTTGTGTTTCAACGTCTCCGATGTTGTCTTTGGAACCATCATAGGAACTGCTTACAGACAACGAAACAGAAAGCAGAAAAAATGACATATCAGAATATGAATCACTATCCTGATTACAGAAAATCACAATGAATATCACACACTATTGTTCTTCAGAGGGACATCCGATGTCGTTGATTTAGTCGTATACTTGATCCTTAGTCCTGGAAACTCCTGGACTAAATACATGTTCAATGATTCTCCATTGAGTTTGTGTTTTAGTCCAGGACCAGGCTAGATCTGTGTCCGGAACCCCACCATTAAACTCACAAATGGTAAAGCTTACAGATGATTTATATGCAAAAAAACAAATCGACAGTGTATATGGACCATAATGCATACCTTCATGTTTCACTCTGTCAAAGTATGCCAGTTTGGAGGCGGCAAATACGGCCTTCTGGCTCTGAAGGCACCCAACCACAGCATCCATGAGCAAGACGTTAGTCAAAGCCTGCTGCATGTACTGAGGATCCTTAAAGGGAACATGACAACTTATACACACACTGCCTGTACTGAGGATCCTTAAAGGGAACATGACAACTTATACACACACTGCCTGTACTGAGGATCCTTAAAGGGAACATGACAGCTTATACACACACTGCCTGTATTGAGGATCCTATAAGAGAGACATAGTCTTACAAGTATATATACACACACAACCTACTACACATTACAATGTACAATGAGTACAGCCAATTAAACAGTGTGGGAGATAACATTAAGTTTGAGAGATCACATTAAGTTTGGGAGATCACATTAAGAGAATATAATAAGGACAAAACATAATGTTTTCCAGCAGAGCAGAGGGGTGGAACAAGCCTGTACTGCAACATGGGGCAGCAGGTAGCCTAGTGGTTAAAGCATTGGGCCAGTAACCGAAAGGTTGCTGAATCGAATCCCCGAGCTTACAAGGTAAAACTCTGTCATTCTGCCCTTGAACAAGGCAGTTAACCCACTGTTCCCCGGTTGGCCGTCATTGTAAATAAGAATTCGTTCTTAACTGACTTGCCTAGTTAAATGACTGTGTCATTGACTTGTTTATTGTGTTATTGGCTTGTTTATTGTTTACTCCATGTGTAACTCTGTGTTGTTGTCTGTGTCACACTTTATCTTGGCCAGGTCACAGTTGCAAATGAGAACTTGTCCTCAACTAGCCTACCTGGTTAAATAAAGGTGAAATAAAAATAAAGGTTAAATAATTTTTTTTTTTAAATTAATATCCCTTTAGGAAGCCTGGAGGAAACCATCAGGTCAGAGGGGTGGGACAATCCTGTACTGTAATATCCCTTTATGAAGCCTGGAGGAAACCATCAGGTCAGAGGGGTGGGACAAGCCTGTACTGTAATATTAATATCCCTTTAGGAAGCCTGGAGGAAACCATCAGGTTAGAGGGGTGGGACAAGCCTGTACTGTAATATTAATATCCCTTTAGGAAGCCTGGAGGAAACCATCAGGTTAGAGGGGTGGGACAAGCCTGTACTGTAATATTAGTATCCCTTTAGGAAGCCTGGAGGAAACCATCAGGTTAGAGGGGTGGGACAAGCCTGTACTGTAATATCCCTTTAGGAAGCCTGGAGGAAACCATCAGGCCAGAGAGGTGGGACAAGCCTGTACTGTAAGATTAATATCCCTTTAGGAAGCCTGGAGGAAACCATCAGGCCAGAGGGGTGGGACAAGCCTGTACTGTAATATCCCTTTAGGAAGCCTGGAGGAAACCATCAGGCCAGAGGGGTGGGACAAGCCTGTACTGTAAGATTAATATCCCTTTAGGAAGCCTGGAGGAAACCATCAGGTCAGAGGGGTGGGACAAGCCTGTACTGTAAGATTCATATTCCTTTAGGAAGCCTGGAGGAAACCATCAGGTCAGAGGGGTGGGACAAGCCTGTACTGTAAGATTAATATCCCTTTAGGTGCCAACCGATCTTATACTTTTTTCATAATACGGTAATAAAATAATGTGACATGTTTTTCAAGACTATGAATAACGACATAACACATTCAGGAGGGTGAAATGGACTATGCTAATATTTCTACCCACACGTTCCACAAAGTGTTTAACAGAAGTCACTGCACTGCTTAACAGCTTTGCTGCGCCACCGAAAAGCTAGCAATTCCATGGTGCGGGTTGGGGTATTTCAAGCTGAAGGGGTTAGTTGAATGAATTCAACTTGGTTACATTATACCCTACTGAATGCAGCACCAGTCTGAGATCCAGCGTATATCCTACCTTGTGGTCGTCTGCCATCGTCCTCCCAGCCCACATCTCTCTGACCATGAGATTCCACAGGTCACACGCAGACTTCAGGTTGGCCTCAAACACCTCCTTCCTCAGACTGCACTTGATCTTCAGAGACGGGATCTTCAACAGCAGGAAAGGAGCAAAGGAGATTTTCACCTCCTGACAGAGACGAGAGGGAAAGGGGGATACCTAGTCAGTTGGACAACTGAATGCATTCAACTGAAATGTGAGGAGAGGAATATCAGATGTGTCATCGTCATCATGGCAGATTTTCATTTGAACAAAGCCAAACATTGATGGCAATACACTGTAGTCATACCAATGTACCCTTCATTCATTACTGAGTGAGTTTCCAAAAGCTTCATAGCACTAAGATCATCTTTCATCCATTGCCTATACTTGTCAAAGATTATTTTAGGACTACAAAGTTTTTAGAAAACTCATCCCTGAACAGTACTACTACTACTGCCTAAACATAAAGTAACCACACCTTTATGTCTCTGAACTTGGTGATCTCGATAAACCCAGGCCTCCCGTCAGTGAGCAGGAAGAGCCTCTTCTGTGTCATGGCGATCTTACCCACTCCCTGGTTGGTTTTGATGGAGCAGGACAGCTTGTAGACACACTCGTTGTTGTCCAGGTGCTCTATGACCTCAGCTGGCAGGTGAACGTCCTGGGCCTCCACCTCCGTCTCCTTCCAGAAGGTGTAGAACACACGGAACACCTCTGGGTCAATCTGCTTCTGTTGCCCTGGAAACAGAAGGTGTAGAACACATGGAACACCTCTGGGTCAATCTGCTTCTGTTGCCTTGGAAACAGAAGGTGTAGAACACACGGAACACCTCTGGGTCAATCTGCTTCTGTTGCCCTGGAAACAGAAGGTGTAGAACACACGGAACACCTCTGGGTCAATCTGCTTCTGTTGCCCTGGAAACAGAGGTAACCTTCTCTTAGAAGAAAGCTTCAGTCTTCAAGGAGCCATTCGTTGTAAGAGTAGTGGTGTGAATGTAAACAAGGCATGACAAGTCTCAGCAGCCTGTAGAGAACATGCTCATCAAACGCACATTAAAACCATGCAAATGCATTCTATCATTTTACTTTCATGTTCATGCATGTCATACAAGCCAATAGAAACAAGCTACTTCAAACAGCATCCATTGTAAACAGGAACACTGTGTTTTGTCAAAGCAAAGAGCACATTTATACATCTTCCATAGCTGAAGACGCCCCATGAAACAACAGCCATCCATCTCATGTATGATGTCATGGAATGAACGTTAAACCCAAGCAGAGATGAAGATGGAGAGAAAAATAAAAAGAGATGCCACATGAGTCCCGCTGACCAGTCATACGATGGGATGCTGCAGACAAACTGGACAATCTTGCTTACCATCCAATGAGGAGTCAATGTAAAATACTGATTTGGAGGGACTCCTCATGGAAGTCACTGAATCCAAAGTCACTCTTACAAGATGCTATTAATAAAGTAAGGATAATCAGATGATACACACCGTGTTCCTAGGCAGAGTGGTACTGTATTTCAAACTTTATTGACAGATCAATCACTGGTTTACTATCATGGGTGATATTATTGTTATAGTACAACCATACTGTACTGCTCATGTATTTCCATGTCCTGTCAACGAGAGGCCTGACCTCTAACTCACTTACCCACAGCGAGAGCCTCAAACAGCCTATGGATGGTAAGTCTCAACTTACCCACAGTGAGAGCCTCAAAACAGCCTATGGATGGTAAGTCTCAACTTACCCACAGTGAGAGCCCAAAATAGCCTATGGATGGTAAGTCTCAACTTACCCACAGTGAGAGCCTCAAACAGCCTATGGATGGTAAGTCTCAACTTACCCACAGTGAGAGCCTCAAACAGCCTATGGATGGTAAGTGTCAACTTACCCACAGTGAGAGCCTCAAACAGCCTATGGATGGTAAGTCTCAACTTACCCACAGTGAGAGCCTCAAACAGCCTATGGATGGTAAGTCTCAACTTACCCACAGTGAGAGCCTCAAAACAGCCTATGGATGGTAAGTGTCAACTTACCCACAGTGAGAGCCTCAAAACAGCCTATGGATGGTAAGTGTCAACTTACCCACAGTGAGAGCCTCAAACAGCCTATGGATGGTAAGTCACAACTTACCCACAGTGAGAGCCTCAAACAGCCTATGGATGGTAAGTCTCAACTTACCCACAGTGAGAGCCTCAAACAGCCTATGGATGGTGGCGACGTCTTTCACAATCCCAGACTCCTGGATGCACTTCACAAAGTCCTCCTGCAGCATGTGGGTCTTAGGGAGCTGGAACTTCTTCACGTGATCGTCAGCTTGGACCAGCACCATCTCGTTGTCTGTCTTCACCTTGAAAATGAGCCGCTTGAGCTCTGGCCGCCGGTCCGCCTGGGAGCGCTCGTCCTTCTGCAGCGAGTCCACTAGCGCCTTCACCAGGTCGGTGGGGAAGATCTCGATGTCCGTCTTGTAGAGGTTCTGGAATACATTGTTTTCATTGAGGAAATGTACGAGTCTGCTGTTTAATGATATTGCCAGAGATTTTCCCAGGTTCTGTTGACTGCATATTCCACGTATTTATTGGGCAAATTTCTCACTTTTGTGGATTGGGGGTGATCATTCCTTGTTTCCAAATTTGGGGAAGATGCAGAGCGGGACGATGTTAAAGAGTTTTTAGTATAGCCAATTGAATTTTGTTGTCTGTATATTTCATTTCTTAAGGATACATCCAATCACCCCAGTCCTTTTGGTTGGAGGTTTTTATTTTGTCCTGTAACTCATTCAAAGGTAATTGTGAGAATCCGTGGGTTCTGGTAGTCCTTTATAGTTTGATTCTAGGATTTGTATTGATCATGTCTCATGTGTTTGCTCTTTATTCTTTGTATAGAGCCAAACGATTGGAAGATGGTTTACCCCCATACATCTCTTTTGGATAGATACTTTCTTTCGTTCGTGTTTTTGTTTGTGTAGTTTTTCCACTTTCCAGAATTGGTTAGATAAAAATGAGTCTTCAATTACTTGAGTCTGATTTCTGACTGCTGTTTCTTCTTTTATCCGTAGTGTTATTTCTGTAGTGTTTTGTGATTCCACCATGTGAAAGGCTAGACTCAGGTTTTCCGTGTCTCTATGGTTTTTGGTTGGACAGTTTCCAATTTATTTCTTAGAATTTTTGGATTCTTTATCAAACCATTTGTCCATTGTTGTTCATTTCTTCGGTTTTCTATTTGAGATTTTTAGATTTGATAGTGAAGCTGAGAGGTCAATATACTGTTTGATTTTCTACTGCAAGTTTTACCCTTCACTATTGGCAGGTGGACATTTTACCCAGGAAGGTTGTCTAAAAGGGATTGAATTTGCTGTTGCCTAATTGTTTTTTGGTAGTTTCCAAACTGCATTCCTTCCATCTATAGCATTTCTTAATGTTACTCAGTTCCTTTGGCTTGATGCTCATGATTGAGTATTGCTCTGTTCAAGTTAGCTCTTCTCTTACACTTCTCCTGTTTTCTTTCTCGCTCTTACTTGTGTTATTCTTTTTATTCTCCTTTTTCTTTCTCTCATCTTCTACATCTCCTGTTTTCTTTCTCTCTCTACTTACTTTCCTGTTTTCTTTCTCTCTCTTAACATTCTCCTGTTTTCTTTCTCTCCTCTTTACATTCTACTGTTTTCTTTCTCTCTCTCTTACATTCTTTCTCTCTGCTCTCTTACATTCTCCTTTCTTCTCTCTCTACTTCTACTGTTTTCTTTTCTCTCCTCTCTTAATTCCCTGTTTTTCTTTCTCTCTCTCTTACATTCTCCTGTTTTTCTTTCTCTCTCCTCTTCCATTCTCCTGTTTCTTTCTCTTCTTACATTCCCTGTTTTCTTTCTCTCCTCTTCCCCTTACATTCTTCCTGTTTTCTTTCTCTCTCTTCTTCCTCCTGTTTTCTTTCTCTCTTTCATTCTCCTGTTTCTTTCTCTCTGCCTTACACTTCTCCGTGTTTTCCTTTCTCTCTCTTATTCTCCTGTTTCATTCTCTCTCTCTTACTTCTCCTGTTTTCTTTCTCTCTCTTACATTCTCCTGTTTTTCTTTCTCTCTCTCTTACATTCTAAGTGTTTCTTTCTCTCTCTGACATTTTCCTGTTTTCTTTCTCTCTCTCTTACATTCTAACCTGTTTTCTTTCTCGTCTCTCTTACATCCTCTGTTTTCTTTCTCTCTTACATTGCTCCTGTTTTCGTGTTCTCTCTCTAACATTCTCCTGTTTCTTCTCTCTCTTACATTCTCCTGTTTTTCTTTTCTTCTCTCTTACATTTTCCTGTTTGTTTTCTCTCTCTTACACTCTCCTGTTTTCATTCTCTCTCTACTTCGTGTTCCCTACATTCTCCTGTTTTCTTTCTCTCTCTCTTACATTCTCCTGTTTCTTTCTCTCTCTCTTACTCCCTGTTTCTTCTCTTTACTTCTCTGTTTCTCTCTCTACTCTTATACATTCTCCTGTTTTCTTTCTCTCTCTCTTTACATTCTCCCTGTTTTCCTTTCCTCTCTTACATTCTCCTGTTTTCTTTCTCTCTTACATCTCCTGTTTTCTTTCTCTCTCTCTTAATTCTCCTGTTTTCATTCTCTCTCTTGACATTCTGCCTATTTTTCTTTCTCCTCTCTCTTTACATTCTCCTGGTTTTCCTTTCTCCTCTCTACATTCTCCTGTTTTCTTTCTCTCTTCTTACCATTTCCTGCTTTTTCATTCTCTCTCTCTACATTACCTTTCTTCTCTATTTATTCCCTGTTTTCTTTCTCTCTCACATTCTCCTGTTTTCTTTCTCTTACGTCTCTTCTTTCACATTCTCCTGTTTTCTTTCTCTCTCTCTTTACATTCTCCTGTTTTTCTTTCTCTCTCTTACATCTCCTGTTTTCTTTCCTCTCTCTTCATTCTCATGTTTTTTTCTCTCCAACATTCTCCGTTTTCATTCTCTCTCTGTCATTCTCCTTTTTTCTTTCTCCTCTTGCATTCGCTGTTTTCTTTCTCTCTCTTACTTCTCACTGGTTTTCTTCCTTCTCTTCTCGTTTTTCTTCACTAATTCTCCTGTTTTCTTCTCTCTCTTACATTCTCCTGTTTTCTTCTTTCTCTCCTTACATTCTCCTGATTTTCTTTCTCTCTACACCCGTTTCTCAATCAATTTCACTTCAAATCAAGGGTCTTTAGTTGGCATGGGAAACATTTGTTAACATTGCCAAAGCAGTGATGTATGATATGATCAAAGTGAAATAAACAATACAAATTAACGTAAACATTACACATACAGGAAGTTTCAAAACAATAAAGACTTACAAATGTTATATTATTATATACAGTTGTTGTAACAATGTACAAATGGTTAAACACACAGTTAAAATAAAATAACATAAAATATGGGTTGTATTTTAGCAATGGTGTTTTTGTTCTTCAACTGGTTGCCCTTTTTCTTGTGGCAACAGGTCACAAATCTTGCTGCTGTGATGGCACACTGTGGAATTTCTCCAGTTAGAATGGAGTTTACTCAAATGGATTTGTTTTCAATTCTTTGTGGATCTGTGTAATCTGAGGAAATATGTCTCTCTAATTGGTCCTTACATTGGGCAGGAGTTTAGGAAGTGCAGCTCAGTTTTCACCTCATTTTGTGGCAGTGTGCCACATAGCCTGTCTTCTCTGAAGCCATGTCTGCGCTACGGCGGCCTTCTCATATGCAAGGGCTTGCTCACTAGGTCTGTACATAGTCAAAGCTTTTCCCTTAAGTTTGGGTCACGTACAGTGGTCAGGTATTGCCACTGTGTACTCTCTGTTTTAGGGCAACTAGGCATTCTAGTTTGCTCTGTTTTTTTGTTATTCTTTCCAATGTGTCCAAGTTAATTACTTTTTGTTTTCTCATGATTTGGTTGGGTCTATTGTGTCTGTTGTCCTGGGCTCTGTGGGGTGTTTTTGTGTTTTGAACATAGCCTAGGACCAGCTTGCTTAGGGGACTCTTCTCCAGGTTCATCTCTCTGTAGGTGATGGCTTTGTTATGGAAGGTTTGGGAATCGCTTCCTTTTAGGTGGTTGTAGAATTTAACGGCTCTTTTCTGGATTTTGATAGTTAGTGGTATCGGCCTAATTCTGCTCTGCATGCATTTTTGGTGTTCTACGTTGTAACAACGGAGGATATTTTTGCAGAATTCTGCATGCAGAGTCTCAATTTGGTTTTGTCCCATTTTGTGAAATCTTGGTTGGTGAGCGACCCCAGACCTCACAACCATAAAGGGCCAATGGCCTATGACTGATTCAAGTATTTTTAGCCAGATCCTAATTGGTATGTTGAAATTTTATTCCTTTTGATGTGCATGAAGGCCCTTCTTGCCTTGTCTCTCAGATCGTTCACAGCTTTGTGGAAGTTACCTGTGGTGCTGATGTTTAGGCCGAGGTATGTATAGTTTTTTGTGTGCTCTAGGGCAACGGTGTCTAGATGGAATTTGTGGTCCTGGTGACTGGACCTTTTTGGAACACCATTATTTTGGTCTTACTGAGATTTACTGTCAGGGCCCAGGTCTGACAGAATCTGTGCAGAAGATCTAGGTGCTGCTGTAGGCCCTCCTTGGTTGGTGACAGAAGCACCAGATCATCAGCAAACAGTAGACATTTTGACTTCGATTCTAGTAGGGTGAGACCGGCTGCTGCAGACTGTTCTAGTGCCCGCGCCAATTCGTTGATATATATGTTGAAGAGGTGGGCTTAAGCTGGCATCCTGTTCTCACCCCACGACCCTGTTGAAGAAATGTGTGTTTTTTTTTGCCAATTTTAACCGCACACTTGTTGTTTGTGTACATGGATTTTAATAATGTCGTATTTTTACCCCAACACCACTTTCCCATCATTTTGTATAGCAGACCCTCATGCCAAATTGAGTCGAAGGCTTTTTTGAAATCAACAAAGCATGATAAAGACTTTGCTTTGTTTTGGTTTGTTTTGGTTGTCATTAGGGTTGTAGGGTGAATACATGGTCTGTTGTACGGTAAATTTGGTAAAAAGCCATTTGACATTTGCTCAGTACATTGTTTTCATTGAGGAAATGACGAGTCTGCTGTTAATGATAATGCAGAGGCTTTTCCCAAGGTTACTGTTGACGCATATTCCACGGTAGTTATTGGGGTCACAATTGTCTCCACTTTTGTGATGGGGTGATCAGTCCTTGGTTCCAAATATTGGGGAGATGCCAGAGCTAAGGACGATGTTAAAGAGTTTTAGTATAGCCAATTGGAATTTGTTGTCTGTATATTTGATCATTTCATTAAGGATACCATCAACACCACAGGCCTTTTTTTGGGTTGGAGTTTTTATTTTGGTCCTGTAACTCATTCAAGGTAATTGGAGAATCCAGTGGTTCTGGTAGTCTTTAATATTGATTCTAGGATTTGTATTTGATCATGTATATGTTTTTGCTCTTTATTCTTTGTTTAGAGCCAAAAAGATTGGAGAAGTGGTTTACCCATACATCTCCATTTTGGATAGTAATTCTTCGTGTTGTTGTTTGTTTAGTGTTTTCCAATTTTTTCCCAGAATTGGTTAGAGTCTATGGAGTCTTCATTACATTGAGCTGATTTCTGACGTGCTGTTCCTTCTTTTTCCGTAGTGTATTTCTGTTTGTTTTTAGTGATTCACCATAGTGAAGGCGTAGACTCAGGTTTTCTCCGGGTCTCTATGTTTTTGGTTGGACAGGTTTCTCAATTTATTTCTTAGATTTTTGCATTCTTTATCAAACCATTTGTCATTGTTGTTTCATTTTCTTCGGTTTTCTATTTGAGATTTTTTAGATTTGATAGGTAAGCTGAGAGGTCAAATATACTGTTAGATTTTCTACTGCCAAGTTTACAACCTTCACTATTGCGTGGAACATTTACCCAGGAAGTTGTCTAAAAGGGATTGAATTTGCTGTTGCCTAATTGTTTTTTGGTAGGTTTCCAAACTGCATTCCTTCCATCTATAGCATTTCTTAATGTTACTCAGTTCCTTTGGCTTTGATGCCTCATGATTGAGTATTGCTCTGTTCAAGTAGACTCTCTCTCTTACATTCTCCTGTTTTCTTTCTCTCTCTTACATTCTCCTGTTTTCTTTCTCTCTTACATTCTCCTGTTTTCTTTCTCTCTCTCTTACATTCTCCTGTTTTCTTTCTCCTCCTCTTACATTCTCCTGTTTTCTTTCTCTCTCTTACATTCTCCTGTTTTCTTTTCTCTCTCTCTTACATTCTCTGTTTTCTTTCTCTCTCTCTCATCTTACATTCTCCTGTTTTCTTTCTTCTCCTCTCTTACATTCTCTGTTTTCTTTCTCTCTCTCTACATTCTCCGTTTTTCTTTCTTCTCTCCTCTTCATCTCCTGTTTTCTTTCTCTCTCTCTTACATCTCTCCTGTTTTCTTTCTCTCTTACATTCTCCTGTTTTCTTTCTCTCACTCTCTTACATTCTCCTGTTTTCTTTCTCTCTCTTACATTCTCCTGTTTCTTTCTCTCTTACATTCTCCTGTTTTTTCTTTCTCTCTCTCTACTTCTCTGTTTTCTTTCTCTTCTACATTCTCCTGTTTTCATTCTCTCTCTCTTACATTCTCCTGTTTTCTTTCTCTCTCTTACATTCTCCTGTTTTCTTTCTCTCTCTCTTACATTCTAGTGTTTTCTTTCTCTCTCTTACATTTTCCTGTTTTCTTTCTCTCTCTCTTACATTCTACTGTTTTCTTTCTCTCTCTCTTACATTCTCCTGTTTTCTTTCTCTCTCTTACATTCTCCTGTTTTCTTTCTCTCTCTTACTTCTCCTGTTTCTTCTCTCTCTACATTCTCCTGTTTTCTTTCTTTCCTCTTACATTTCCGTTTTCTTTCTCTCTCTTACATTCTCCTGTTTTCATTCCTCTCTTACTCTCTGTTTTCTTTCTCTCTCTTTACATTCCTGTTTTCTTCTCTCTCTCTTACATTCTCCTGTTTTTCTTTCTCTCTTACATTCTCCTGTTTTCTCTCTCTCTCTCTTACATTCTCCTTTTTCTTTCTCTCTCTCTTACATTCTTCCTGTTTTCTTCTCTCTTACATTCTCCTGTTTTCTTCTCTCTTACATTCTCCTGTTTTCTTTCTCTCTCTCTTACATTCTCCTGTTTTCTCTCTCTCTTACATTCTCCTATTTTCTTTCTCTCTCTCTTACATTCTCCTGTTTTCTTTCTCTCTCTTACATTCTCCTGTTTTCTTCTCTCTCTTACATTCTCCTGTTTTCTTCTCTCTCTCTTACATTCTCCTGTTTTCTTTCTCTCTCTTACATTCTCCTGTTTTCTTTCTCTCTTACATTCTCCTGTTTTCTTTCTCTCTTACATTCTCCTGTTTTTCTTTCTCTCTCTCTTACATTCTCCTGTTTCTTTCTCTCTCTTACATTCTCCTGTTTTCTTTCTCTCTCTTACATTCTCTGTTTTTTCTTTCTCTCTCACATTCTCCTGTTTTCATTCTCTCTCTACATTCTCCTTTTTTCTTTCTCTCTCTTACATTCTGCTGTTTTCTTTTCTCTCTCTTTACATTCTCCTGTTTTCATTCTCTCTTACATTCTCCTGTTTCTTTCTCTCTCTCTACATTCTCCTGTTTTCTTCTCTCTTACACTCTCGCTGTTTTTCATTCTCTCTCTTTCATTCTCCTGTTTCTTTCTCTCTACATTCTCCTGTTTTCTTCTCTCTCTCTTACATTCTCCTGTTTTCATTCTCTCTCTTACATTCTCCTGTTTTCTTTCTCTCCTCTTACATTCTCCTGTTTTCTTTCTTCTCTTTACATTCTCCTGTTTTCATTCTCTCTCTACATCTCCTGTTTTTCTTTCTCTCTCTTACATTCTCCTATTTTCTTCTTCTCTTACATTCTCCTGTTTTCTTTCTCTCTCTCTCATTTCTCTGTTTTCTTTCTCTCTCTCTTACATTCTCCTGTTTTCTTTCTCTCTTACATTCTCCTGTTTTTTCTCTCTCTCTTACATTCTCCTTTTTTCTTTCTCTCTTACATTCTCCTGTTTTCTTTCTCTCTCTACATTCTCCTGTTTTCTTTCTCTCTCTCTTACATTCTCCTGTTCTTTCTTCTCTCTCTTACATTCTCCTTTTTTCTTTCTTCTCTCTTACATTCTCCTGTTTTCATTCTCTCTTACATTCTCCTGTTTTCTTTCTCTCTCTTTACATTCTCCTGTTTCTTTCTCTCTCTCTTACATTCTCTGTTTTCTTTCTCTCTCTCTTACATTCTCCTGTTTTCTTTCTCTCCTCTTACATTCTCCTGTTTTCTTTCTCTCTCTCTTACATTCTCCTGTTTTTCTTTCTCTCTCTCTTACATTCTCCTGTTTTCTTTCTCTCTCTCTTACATTCTCCTGTTTTCTTTCTCTCTTTCATTCTCCTGTTTTCTTTCTCTCTCTCTACTCTCCTTTTTTCTCTCTCTCTTTACATTCTCCTGTTTTCTTTCTCTCTTACATTCTCCTGTTTTCTTTCTCTCTCTCTTACATTCTCCTGTTTTCTTTCTCTCCTTACCTCTCCTGTTTTCTTCTCTCTCTCTTACATTCTCCTGTTTTCTTTCTCTCTCTTACATTCTCCTGTTTTCTTTCTCTCCTCTCTTACATTCTAGTGTTTTCTTTTCTCTCTCTTACATTTCCTGTTTTCTTCTCTCTCCTCTTACATTCTCCTGTTTCTTTCTCTCTCTCTTACATTTCTCCTGTCTTCTTTCTCTCTTACATTCTCCTGTTTCTCTCCTCTTACATTCTCCTGTTTTCTTCTCTCTCTTCATACATTCTCCGTTTTCTTTCTCTTCTCTCTACATTTTTCCTGTTTTCTTTCTCTCTCTTACATTCTCCTGTTTTCTCATTCTCTCTCTTACATTCTCCTATTTTCTTTCTCTCTCTTACATTCTCCTGTTTTCTTTCTCTCTCTCTTACATTCTCCTGTTTTCTTTCTCTCTTACATTCTCCTGTTTTCTCTCTCTCTCTCTTACATTCTCCTGTTTTCTTTCTCTCTCTCTTACATTCTCCTGTTTTCTTTCTCTCTTACATTCTCCTGTTTTCTTTCTCTCTTACATTCTCCTGTTTTCTTTCTCTCTCTCTTACATTCTCCTGTTTTCATTCTCTCTCTTACATTCTCCTTTTTCTTTCTCTCTCTCTTACATTCTCCTGTTTTCTTTCTCTCCTTACATTCTCCTGTTTTCTTCTCTCTCTTACATCTCCTCTGTTTTCTTCTCTCTCTCTTACATTCTCCTGTTTTCTTTCTCTCTCTTACATTCTCCTGTTTTCTTTCTCTCTCTACATTCTCCTGTTTTCTTTTCTTCTCTTACATTCTTCCTGTTTTCTTTCTCTCTCTCTTAACATTCTCCTGTTTTTTCTTTCTCTCTCTTTAACATTCTCCTGTTTTCTTTCTCTCTCTTACATTCTCGTTTTCTTTCTCTCTCTCACATTCTCCTGTTTTCTTCTCTCTCTTACATTCTCCTGTTTTCTTCTCTCTCTGCTTCTCTTTTTACATTCTCTGTTTTCTTTCTCTCTCTTACATTCTCCTGTTTTCTTCTCTCTCTTACATTCTCCTGTTTTCTTTCTCTCTCTCTTACATTCTCCTGTTTTCTTTCTCTCTTACACTCTCCTGTTTTCATTCTCTCTCTTTCATTCTCCTGTTTTCTTTCTCTCTTACATTCTCCTGTTTTCTTTCTCTCTCTTACATTCTCCTGTTTTCATTCTCTCTCTTACATTCTCCTGTTTTCTTTCTCTCTCTCTTCTTCTCCTTTTTTCTTCTCTCTTACATTCTCCTGTTTTCATTCTCTCTCTTACATTCTCCTGTTTTTTCTTTCTCTCTCTTTACATTCTCCTTTTTCTTTCTCTCTCTTACATTCTCCTATTTTCTTTCTCTCTCTTACATTCTCCTGTTTTCTTTCTCTCTCTCTTACATTCTCCTGTTTTCTTTCTCTCTTACATTCTCTCTGTGTTTTCTCCTCTCTTTACATTCTCCTGTTTTCTTCTCTCTTACTTCTCCTGTTTTCTCTCTCTCTTACATTCTCCTGTTTTTCTTTTCTCTCTCTTACATTCTCCTGTTTCTTTCTCTCTCTTACATTCTCCTTTTTTCTTTCTCTCTCTTACATTCTCCTGTTTTCTTTCTCTCTTACATTCTCCTGTTTTCTTTCTCTCTCTCTCATTCTCTCCTTTTTCTTTCTCTCTCTACATTCTCCTGTTTTCTCTCTCTCTTACATTCTCCTGTTTTCTCTCTCTCTTACATTCTCCTGTTTTCTTTCTCTCTCTACATTCTCCTGTTTTTCTTTCTCTCTCTACATCATTCTCCTGTTTTCTTTCTCTCTCTTACATTCTCCTGTTTTCATTCTCCTCTCTCTTACATTCTCCTGTTTTTCTTTCTCTCTCTTACTTCTTCCTGTTTTCTTTCTCTCTGTACATTCTCCTGTTTTCTTCTCTCTCTTTACATTCTCCTGTTTTCTTCTCTCTCTCTCTTACATTCTCCTGTTTTTCTTTCTCTTCTCTTACATTCTCCTGTTTTCTTTCTCTCTCTTACATTCTCCTGTTTTCTTTCTCCCTCTTACATTCTCCTTTTTTCTTTCTCTCTCTTACATTCTCCTGTTTTCTCATTCTCTTCTCTTACATTCTCCTGTTTTCTTTCTCTCTCTCTTACATTCTCCTGTTTTCTTCTCCTCTCTTACATTCTCCTGTTTTCTTTCTCTCTCTCTTACATTCTCCTGTTTTCTTTTCTCTCTCTTACATTCTCCTGTTTTTTTCTTTCTCTCTTACATCTCCTGTTTTCTTCTCTCTCTCTTACATTCTCCTGTTTTTTCTCTCTCTTACATTCTCCTGTTTTCTTTCTTTCTCTCTTACATTCTCCTGTTTTCTTTCTCTCTCTTACATTCCCTGTTTTCTTTCTCTCTCCTTACATTCTCCTGTTTTTCTTCTCTCTCTTACATTCTCCTGTTTTTCTTTCTCTCTCTTACATTTCTCCTGTTTTCTTTCTCTTTTTCCTTTTTACATTCTCCTGTTTCTTTCTCTCTCTCTCTTACATTCTCCTGTTTCTTTCTCTCTCTCTTACATTCTCCTGTTTTCTTTCCTCTCTCTTACATTCTCCTGTTTTCATCTCTCTCTCTTACATTCTCCTGTTTTTTTTCTTTCTCTCTCTTACATTCTCCTGTTTTCTTTCTCTCTTACATTCTCCTGTTTTCTTTCTTTCTTACATCTCCTGTTTTTTCTTTCTCTCTTCTCTTACATTCTCCTGTTTTCTTCTCTCCTCTTACATTCTCCTCCC